>NC_056736.1:34024501-34052001 GCF_019279795.1 Protopterus annectens | reverse complement strand
AATGACAACTCCTAATTTAGCACTGATTTCAGAAAAAGGAGCAGACCAAAGACCAGTCCCTGAGGGACTCCACTGCTGACTGCTGTCTTTGTAGAGGTGGACTTCATAATTCCTGTGTCCTGTCTGTCAGCCAATTGGCTATCCACCAGGTGAGATACAGCTTTGTACCTAACCTGTTCTCTTTGTCAACAATGCCCGAGTGGGGTATTGCATCAAATGCCTTGGCCAGGTCAAGGTAAGTGGTGTGAATCATTTTGCTCTCATCAATTGCTCTGGTGACCTTCTCAAAGAAGTCTACCAGGCTGAGTAGGCATGAACTGATGAAACCAAACCTGGTTAGGTCCATTATCTGGAGGTTTACTATACCACTATTGATTATTTCCATGATAATTCATTCCGTGGCTTAGCAGGTTAGACAAGTGAGACTTGTGGGTCTGTAGTTTCCAGGGATTGTATATGGCCCACCTTTGTGCAGAGGGATGACTGTTGCTGTTCTTCATTTATGAGGCATGAAGCCTGTTTGGAGACTACAGTTAAATAGCAATTCAAGACGGCCTGATAGGTCATGTTTCATGCTATTTAGTAGGCACCCTGGGATATTGTCTGGACCCATTGATGCAGTGTTTTTGGCCATAGAGAGAGCATTAAGGACCTGTTCCCTACTGATAGCTGGAGAAGTGAAGGCTGATGGGAGAAGGGGGTAAAGTTGGAGCTGAATTTATCAGCCAGGAGGTTTGCTATATCTTTTGGTTCAGTATAGGTGGCTCCATTTACAATGAGCTCTGCACACAACTGTGTATTGCTTTTGATGCTGTGAGCATAGCTAAAGAATGCCTCATGGTTGTCCTTTGCCTGGAAGGCCAAATCTACCTCAATTTTGGCTTTGTATTTGTCCCCTGAGTTGTTTGTTTAGCTTGATGAGAATGCTTTTATCCTGCTGGGTGCTGCACTTCCTAATGTTTGCCATGATTTTCTTCCTTCTGTTATACAGCCTATTGATTTTGTGATTCCAGCAGAATGGCTTGTTTTTGAGTTAGTTCCATACTTCTTTCTGGTGCGAACAGCTGCCTCTATGCAGCTATTAGCATGCTTGTATAAACAACAAGTTGAAAATAAGATTAAACTCAGTAAACGAGCAAGATGGACACACAATACAAGGCAAGAGCAAATTGACTTACATAATTAAGAAGTTGGGTGAACTTAATGAGGACCGTAGAGTTATATATGAAAAAGAGTACTGCACAAACACCACTAACAATAATTATTGATAGCTGTTGCAGTAATCTTGTCCACTCAGGGACACAACTACATTATAAAAAGGAAATGTTGACAGAAGCTGGTTAGAGGGACACAGATATAGTAATGGAAAAAATAATGAATTATTAATGGCAATCTACAGACATGCATATAAGGAACATACTGAGAAGAAGAACGCACCCTTTTTAAATCATTCTGATAATAGTATTAATTCAATAAACATGCATTTGTGGCAGCAACCTGCATATTGAAACGGGTTGAATGTCTCACTGTTCATATATGCTGTGTATTTATGTACAGCAATCCAAAAGAACCTGACACTTATGCAGAACAATCACATGCACCAGCATATCAACAGATGATTGTGGTACTAGCAACACTGACTGCTGTGTAAGTATAGCAGGTATAAGATTTACAAAGTTGAAAATGAGGGGTATGGTCATGTGGCATATATTAACATGCATGTAAATCAATGCAAAACTCATGTGTATTCACTCCTTTGGCAATGATGTTGTGTGTGTAAGAGTATCAGTTTATCGGTATACATACGATGTATGTGTGAGTGATAGAAAAAACACAATTGGATAGGTAGACATAGAACAGTTAAGCCCAAACAACTTAAATACTAACAGTGTGTATAATGACATCAGCTGCAATGGAAATGTATCACCTCTTATTTTAAAATAATCTGAATATGATACATTTGTTTGAGTGTAATCAATCATATTATGTGTATCCTTTCTTCTCCAATTGCTACACCATGACAAAAGTCTATCAAACTAAATGTGAATGCAATACAAGATCATATTGTACAACACATTTTGCACTGAGGTTTGCCTTGTTGAACACATTAATAATACTTGTAGTACGGTACACTAACATAAATAACTACCGGGTTAAACATTAACACTAATTATTAAGTGATCTGTGGAAAATTTATATTTCACATACAGCAACTCTACACTCACCTGTTGACACATGTTGTTATCATTCACACATAGGACAAACACTTTGTGCAGATGTTAGCAAAGCAAATTTTATTACAATTTGACAAAGAAGACAAATGACAACAATAACATTGATTACTTAATGGTCTGTCTGTTAAATGGTGAGCAACTCAGCCATCATTATTCTGGGCCAACTCATAAGTATGTTCAGCAATGAATGCAGTGACATCAACTACCCACCACAAGTAAGTATCATAACTCAGGTCCACTCACACTTTATAATAAATTGGCAGTATGACACTCATCAACAACTGATGAGTAACACATTATTGCCTTAAAAGTCCCATAGTATGAACAAAATAATATAAGGTATACTTAAATGTTTCCATTAAGTAGTGGAGCAGAGATTATTATTTTTGGTGAACAAAATAATGTCTGTAAATATAGTCTGACATACTCAGCAGTTACATCTTGCCAAACTCAAGCACGTGCCTGACGAAAGACCTCAGAGAGTTGTGTATCAACCACTGATGCTATAGATAGAAGCATGTCTGCTGGTTCATAAGTAACACACTTGAATGGATTACATCAATATCATTTTGGAATGGCTATAGCTCCCCTAACATACAGTCTGAGCCCTAAATTTGTGAACCTGTTACTGTGCCACATCACCATCATTTGAGCTAAGCCACTCCCCTCTGTCACAGATGTCTGACAGACATACCATACCACATTCAAACCCCCTGGCCCCTGCCTATCTTGCTCCATAATTTATAAAGTTGTGTATTAAGTGTGTCTTTCATAGAAGATAGTATTGTGCAGGTGTCACAAAGGACACACTTCAAAGTGTGAACTAAAAAAAGCCTTCTGATGGCCATGTGTCCATTAAAAATTATTCTGAGGAATCAAAACCCGATTTGAAGCAATGTCTATCTGATGACACATTATAGAAGTTAGTATTAACTGCATGCAACACAGGAGAACACTCACCATAATGGTCACAGAAGACCTATATGAAGGGCATGAAATTATCACTGCGTTGAAAAGCCAATCTTAGGGCTAAAATGGATATAACTATTTTGCTGCAATATTGGACGTGTTACTGTTTTGTGTCACTACATTGCCTTTGGCTGGATTTGAACAACTGCCTATGTTAACACACAATCTGAAGAACTGTTTATTAACTGCTCATCCACAAGTGAAGTCTTTCCACAAATGTGAGACAGAAAATATCCAAAGGCACAGCGTCGTCATTGTGATGCAAAACAGTTGTTTGGATTAAAAGGGACTTCAATCGAGAAGCCCTCTCCCACTGCAACTGCACAAATTATAAGTGTTGAGGATGTTACTCACCCCTAGCACCAGAGGTGCACACACTCTTACTACTCATTGCTGGTTTTAAACAACTACCTATTTGAAAGCACGTGCACCAGGATACTGTACTAGGAGAAGTCTTACAACTGTGACAAAGAGCATTTAAATTCATGACATCATCGTTGTGTTGCAAGGAATATGTGTGGATTAAAATTAATTGAAAGAGTGGTGTGAGTTATCATTCCATGTCAATATCTTGTATAATGGCAGGTGTATACACACACACAAACACACATACACACACACACACACACACACACACACACACACACACACACACACACACACACACACATTTAGAAAATGCCAGATTCAAACTATTCCCTCACTAAGTTTACAAGCAACAGTTATTTATTTATTTATTTATTTATTTATTTATTTATTTATTTATTTATTTATTTATTTATGTATTTATGCATTTGCTTGTTTGTTTGTTTGTTTATTTGTTGCTTTTATTTACTGGGAAAGTCCGACTGCGCACAAATCCCATTTTCAGCAGAGAACCGGGGAGAAGTAATCTGTTTTGCATAATGAGTAGAAGGCAGTTATACAAGATTTACAAAATAAATGTACTTACATACATACATACACAAAGGAATACATGCATAGACTAGTAATGATATGTTGGTTAAGCAAAAATTAATAAAGAAATGTACATACACAGATTTGTAAATGTACATACATAGCATATTAAATGGACATAACCAGAATTGTAGTGATATGGCTGTTAACGGAAACATGACAATTAAATGAAGAATACAGAAAAATATTAGCTAATATCAAGCTTATAAGAGTCTGGTTAATTGCAAATGAAATCAGCTGAAAATAGATATTGAGTAGGAGACAGTGAAGTAATTTTAGGATGAAGATGTTTACAAGTTATGAAGGAGTATTGAGAAGGTCCAGGTAAAGGGGAGATAGAGATAGTAATTGAGAGGGGTTGCTGATAGTCAGATAGTTAGAGATTGTGAAGAAGTATCTGTATTATGGCCAGTTACATAAAACAGTGATAGTAAGGGTTTGGAGATTATCCAGGAACATCTTATGTACAGAACTGGCAAATAAGCAGGTAGGACATTAGTTGAGTTTTAAATGATTTTAGGGAGTGTTCTTTTGATATTGCTAGTGGGATGGAGTTCCATGATTTAGTGAGGTGGTGGGAGAGTGTTGAGTTGGCAGTAGAATTTTTGGGTTTGGATACATGTAATAGCTATTTTGCCAATGAATGTAGTGGCCAGAGAGGGTTATATATTTGTATGAGGTTGGAAAAGGATGGACAGTTGTTAGGTTTATACCATGCTATGGATTTGTGCAAGTTGTAGAAGTTGTGAGTAGCTTAGATAATGTGGGAAATTATACTATTTCTTGGCACCACAAGAATAGGCTTACTGCAAGGATGAGATGAAGGACATTTCAACAAATGACCTCAGCAGTGTTTATCAAAGCAGCTGTTTGGGCTAAAAGTGACAGAAAGTAGTTAAAGAGCCCACTTCATCTAAACATCTATACATCAGATATGTGGGTGACGGCATTCCTACCTACATGTAAACAAACACACGCACACACACATATACACACACACACACACACACACACACACACACACACACACACACACACACACACACACACACACACACTGATACAACTGAGTCTATGGACTGTCTGGATTAAAATCACCTACCTAAGATTACATGCTAAAGGACATTCCATGAATCACAAGACCCATAGTAGAAATTTGATTACAGGTGTGAGACAGAGCACATTTGAAAGGATGAAATCACTATATATTGACAAAGGAGATATGTGCACTAAAAGGGACTGAAAGTGGTGGGACAGCAGTCTCCACTGCAAAGGTAAAGCCAGCGTTAATTATCATGTATGTTACTTTTTTCTTCATCCTATTCCTCTATTTTTCTTTTCTCTGTTCTCTCACCATTCTCATCACTAAATAATATGCTTCCTCTCTTTCTCTCTTCACTCTTCAGCCATTATGCTAATATAACTTTTTCCACACCACATTTCCTTTTTATATTCGGCCTTCTCTTATCTTTTACATCTAGTATCTAAATGCCTTATATCCCCTTGTTTTCATTTTACTGTTGCACTAGTGCCTCCCTACTCCTTCTCTCAGACTTTTACAATTCAACTTTTCCTAGCTACACTATCAGTTCAAAGGTTCTTTTGAACACACCTTGATAAATTACTGACAATTTTTGGCACTTTGAGCCTAGTATATAAATTATATGTATATAGCTACTCCATTAGCTGTCGACACATTTATATGTATGTAACAACTATGTCAATTTTATTAATTCACTTTGTTAAAACTGTTTAATGCCTTTAACTATGAATATCTTTTTGTAGTGGAGCTTTTCTCCCCAGCCTTTACTAAAAATAGGTATCTGACCCAGTGGAGTTTCCTCGTCAACAAATGTCAAAAAATAAATAAATAACTAAATAAATAAATAGATAAATAAAAGGTAAGTGTCAGATTTGTAGGGGAAAGCAGTCCAACACACCTATAGACACACACACACACACACACACACACACACACACACACACACACACACACACACACACACACACACACACACACACACTCACTTTTGGATTTGAACCACCTACCTAAATACACAGTCAAGAGTAGATTGTAGCAGCCATAAGTGCTACAGGAGAACTCTGTTTACAACAGTGTGATAGTGCTTATTTGAATGGGTGACATCATTAGTGTGTTGCAGAGCAAGTACCTGTGTTAACAGGTGAAGCAATTGATGGAAGAACCCTCTCCCAATGCCAATGTTTCTCCTGAGTGGAAGTATAGATGTGCTGTGCCATTGCTGCAAAGCAGCTGAGCACATACATAATCATGCAAGTTACTACTGTTGGACTTGAACTACTACTCTAAGTATCCAGTCTGAGTACAAGAGTGTGACAGTGCTTATTTGAAAGTATGACATTATAGGATCATAAGAACTTAGGAAGTTACTAGGCTATTAGCCCTGAGACCCTTATAAGCCTAGCCAAGAGTTTAGCCCATACATAAACAAATCAGCACCTGATGCCCCAGTTCAGCAGGGACATGGGTAGAATCCTAGGGATGTATCTTCTATTTCCCATCCAGTTATCCAGATTGCACTTAAAAAGGGGTAAAGAGGTACTTTGCTTGATGTGGGGAGGGAGTCTATTCCATAAATGGAGGAGTCTCTGGGACACAAATCTGTCCTGCCAGCAAATCC
This sequence comes from Protopterus annectens, assembly GCF_019279795.1. Lineage (NCBI taxonomy): Eukaryota > Metazoa > Chordata > Ceratodontiformes > Protopteridae > Protopterus > Protopterus annectens. The sequence goes on along the minus strand of NC_056736.1, from coordinate 34,045,181 downwards.
TATTGATATCACAGACCAGGTTGAAGCTGCATGTGTGGGTTACTTGAGTGGAGCTTGACTTGTGGATATGCAGCATTCCCATCAAGGCACAGTCCAAGATCACCTTGTATGCCCAACAGAGGTCACCTCTGAGGAGTCTGTATGAAACAGAGTGGAGGGATAGGGCTTTTAGCCTATCTGTGTGTGGTAGATTTTTGAGGCCCTGGATTCTCCTGGTGAGGAACCTCTGTGGTCCCTCCAGCTGCTGTATGTGCTTTGCAAGGTACATGCCGAATGGGGCATTGTACTCAATAATGGGCCTTATAAGGAAAGAATACAGGGATTTTATGACCTCCTTGTTCCTGGATGAGATACCCTTACTTATGAGGTGAGCCATGTAGAAAGCTTTCCATACAATGTAACCAACATGGTGGTCAAAAGTCAGGTTGCTATCAATCTGGGTGTTCAAATCTCTCATGACTGACTGCATGCTTAGAACATTGTTATTAATGCGATAATTTTTGGGGAAATCTCTCTCCTCAAAGGGGATGATGATGCATTTTTTTTGTATTCAGCTTGAGGCCATGTTTCTGGCACCAGTCATTTGTTTGGGTGAGACCTTCTTGGAGGATGTCCAGGTCACTAGGGGAAATGATAACAGCTCCCAACTTGCAGTCATCTGCAAACATGGTCAGCCATACTCACTGGTTTTGGCCTGTACCTCAAAAAAGTATATCCCATATAACAAAGGCCCCAAGACCAAACCCAGGGGTACGCCACTCGATACGGGTCTACTGCTTGAGGTGGCTTCCGGTATTTTGACTAGGTGGGTTCTATCAATGAGCCAGCTGGCTACCCATCTGGTAACATATGGATTGATGCCTAGTTGAGAGAGTTTATCTATTATCATCTTCAATGTATTGCACAGCAGAATAGTATACATTAAATTGCTCTGTGAAAAGGAACATGTCCTGACAAGCAAAAAAAAGCATGAATGTGTTAATCATAAGTGAAAAACTAATGCTCAGATAATATACATATCCTTTCATTCATGGATATTTTGGAAGTGTGATATTGCTATTTCAGATTATGGTGTATTGACCATGTCAGTGATGAATGATAATCACAGTTATGAAACAGAGGGATGACAAGAATTCCTATCCATTCAGCTCAAAATCACTGTTTGCAAACCTTCATTATTTGTTGCATCATTGTCAGTTTCCTAATGTTTGTAACATTTGCAATTTAAGTACAAAACATGCGAGTCAAACATATGAAGGTTGACTACTTAATTCCACTCCGCAAGTATGGGTGGAAAGGTTGCATATCATTGCATATAATTTGCAAGTATAATGTGTTGGAGTGCAAGTATAATTTAGCTAATGTAATGTTAAGACAGCATCACAATCAATTCATCGTATCCTGTGTACAATGATCCATTAAAACATGCACAAATAATATATGCCACTGAAATTATTATTTTTATTTGGACAAAATCAGTTTCTGACATGCACCACTAGCATGCCTGACTGATGGCAAAAGATTAATGCATGCATAGTTATTTTTTGAGGTTGTGAATTTCAAATGGGAATTAACTGTTGTCTATGGTGCCCCACACCACACTTTGTGCAAATAAGGTGTACATACATACAGGGAGTGCTGATCTTGAGAAATGTCCAAACAGATCTGTGCCATGTTAACATTTTCTATTATTTATAAAAGTCATGATCATTGCAATAAAGCATTCATCAGAAGGATCATACAAGTGCATACTTAGACTGCCCACATATTTAGGACATGCTGTACTGCCTTATGCAATTGTATTTGTTTCTGTGACATCACTGAATACTACAGTCACTAGTTGATAACATACATCTACATGTTATACATCATCCATGTCCAGCATGAATACAGTGAATCTAGTCCTTTCCCTCAGAACTGGCATCACTGTCTCCTGTTACAAATACCTGGGTTAGTACTGGATGGTGCATTAACTGTGATATGTGATGCAAGACTTTCTCTGTTCTACCAATGCAGGCACCAAGGCCCCTCTTCATAAAGTTCCCCACCAGCCCCACCAGTCCTGTCAGCTCCTGATGGGTAACAAAATCACTCCCTCACTAGTACTACTCCCAATAGGTACCAATGCACCAACCCATCAGCCAGACCTATCTGATGCAGCCAAAGCAGGCAATTTAAGAGTTGTGGAGGCAATTCTGACAGTTTGGGATCTAGATGTACTCGATGCTTGTGCTCCACCATAGCCACTTGTGGAAGTTTGGTGGTTTGATGTCTAGTGGTTGGTCTAACTCCCAGTGCTAATGTTCATTTGTTTTGTAGCAGGACTGGTTCCCAAAACAGGGAAAAAATGAAATATAGGATGGGGGGAAAGTAGATAAAATAAGATCAAAGCCTTGTCATTTTAATATTACAAAATGTAATCAAATTTGCACACACATATGATAAACTTTGGCACATGCAGATATGAAATCATAAATGTGCTATAAAATTAATCAGTGTCAGTGCTATTACAGTACTTAGGCAAACAGTTTGGTGACTATGACATATATGATATATATGCATTTCAATTAAATATATCATTTTACAAAGATGTACAGTTTAATGTTCTTTAATGATTGCAGAAAATAGATTTCATATATTATTTTCTAATTAAAGCTAATTACTGCTGCTTGGACGTTAACCCAGAAACAGATAAGTTGATTCATACATTGCCTAATGCAACAACCAAGGCCTATTGGAGCAGGCATGTATGCTTCATATAAATAGGCAAGATATGCCTATTCTGTTGTGTGTTTCACAAGCTCATATGGACTGATGCCCTGAACTTTGCTAAAATTAACTATAATTCAGATGTATTATGATATTGTTTGTGTTCGTACTTGAGCCATATTTTCCCTGTGCCTTTTTTGAGGCATGCCAATCATTCCTGATGTGTTTCTTTATTTCTATTTATCTATTCAAAAGCTGTTAAGAATGGAGGACAAAAAAAGAAACACAAATAAAAAGGTATTATTTTGCCACTCCATGTCTTTGTATGAGCTGATGATAGACCACTATACTTACATAACTCAGAGTGTTCGCATTTGCAAATCCTGCCTCCCATTAGTTGAGGAGGTCCTGCTTGTAACTCTACATGTCACTGTAATGGTGATGACAATGTTCAACAGTGTGTAGAATGCCAGTTGCACTGGAGCCAGCCTTGCCCAAGCTATTCCATGCCTCAGCCTTGTACTACAACCCAGTATATTCCTCTTGCAGAAGCCTATGCCATTCGTGATTTATAGGGAGTGCCGCAAAGATTCCGAACTTCTCTTGAGACCACCTTTGGGATCTAAAGGGAAACTCTGCCCTCTCCTACAGTCTAACTCAATTCTTAGGTTGCTTTGCTCTCTATAGTATGGTTCCAGTATTCAGAAACAAAGCACCCTGAACCACTGCTAGGTAGGCACACAAATTTAATAAGCCGAACAGTTCACTCGAATATAATATAACGCTGAAGTAAATCACCATACGTTTTCGTCCACAACTTCATCAGATTATACTAGTACATTCAATTAAAACCTGTTATATACTCATCCAGCTTTTAAATCAACCAATAAAAACACTCATTTATACATTTGAATAAATTAATACATTATTCATTGCCTACCTAGCAGTGGTTCAGGGTGCTTTGTTTCTGCTTATTGGTTTGTCTTTGCATCCTCCGTTTTTTGGTTATGGTTCCAGTATTGTTTAGGTACCAGAAACCTACTTGTACTTTATAAAACTTTCATTTCCTTCCCTTGGAATCAAAGGAAGGGAATGCCCACCTGATTTTTTTTTTTATTTTTAAGATCAGCATCTCACATATTTTGCAGATGAATTTATCTCCACCTGCATAACATATTATAAATATAGAGAAATATGTAGTTTATCATGTCAGGTAGTGCTGTCAGTCTTACAAGCTGTGGAACTGTCCTCATTGTCTTTATTGCAATACAGGAAAATAAGTTAACACAGCAAAACAATGCAATTAGATCAGTCAGAGGTTTAAAGGCAGTTGTCACATATTATGACAAATTTACATAAGCAGCACACAATATTGATATGGTAAGTTTTAAATTCTGGATATTTATAATACATTATATATTAAGATAACGTTTAGAGAAAACTTAGAAAATATTTTTTTCTTGTAAAGTATCAACACATTTACCTTTTCCAAGCCCTCCCACAAAGAGAAACATATGACAACCCTATCAGCTAGATGCACTGTTACTATTTATAAAAAGGTCTTTTATGCTTTTTTTGACATCCTTCCAGAGAGGGTTGCATATCTGGTACACAAATCCATGGTAATCCCTTTGACTTTGAGTCAGGCCTTACAGCATTACAATGCATGAACATTTTTCTAGTGCACAAAGCAAATGTGACTATTGATGGCAACCATGATATATAGCTGAATTTACTTTAACATATGTTTTATATGTGGTCTTGCGTTAAAAAAAAATAAGAAAAGGAAAGCAAAGTACTTTAGCTATGTGCAAATGCATCTGTCTGACAGTTTGTGTGTGTGTGTGTGTGTGTGTGTGTGTGTGTGTGTGTGTGCGTGCGTGCGTGTGTGTGTGTGTGTGTGTGCGTGCATGCGTGTGTGTGTGTGTGTGTGTGTGTGTGTGTGTGTGTGTGTGTGTGTGTATGTGTGTGTGTGTGTGTCCATACATATGCATACACATACATGTCAACATTAGGTTTACACTGAAAACCTTGAAACTGCATTGGTCGACTGGCATGTGGTTGACTTACAGTTTCCAAGTTGGCAGTATGTCAAACCAAAATGTATTGACTACACTACAGCAAACTAGTAGTGTAATTCAAGCATTTGTGTTTCACATTGTGCAGGGAGGTCGCGGTTCAGTGAAGAACAGGGAATTAGCCCATTTCCTCACTGTAGTGCGATCTCAGAGTTGGTATATTTAATGTGCAGGGGGTGTGGGATGGTGCATGGGGGTGCAGTCCCTTGCAAAATAGTAGAATTAACATACTGTTGACTGTAGAGTTTAACGGTACATTAAAATGCATAGCAGGAGGTAAGTGATGTCACCTCTTCCTATGCCGGATACATCAAGCCACGGTTGTCGATATATTAATTTTCGCTATGGTTTACTTTTCGGCATTCCGGATTCAGCATTTTGGGTTGACATTCTAAATGGTCGACCGAAGCGTATTTACAATGCCAATAATAAACCTATATATGTATACTTATGCATATATATATATATATATATATATATATATATATATATATATATATATATATATATATATATATATATATATATGGTCTATATCAGATTGTCGAATGCTGACAACTTCAATGCTTCAAACTTTGAACTTGAAAGTTCGAAGTCTAAAAACGTTGAATGTCCCACTGCACCCCTTACACCCTCCGCTACTTAAATATACCAACTCCGAGATTGCACTACAGTGCAATAAATGGAAATCTTCCCTTCCCACACTCTATGGCAATCTTTGTTACACGTTTTGATGTTTTTACACTTCGAACTTTCAAGTTTGAAGTTTAGTGCTTCTAACTTTTCAGCATTCGACATTATGATATTTATTTATTTATTTATTTAGTTAGTTATTTAAATTTGTTGACCTGGAGTGTCCGACTGGACGTGGGTCCATTTTCAGTGGAGGCCCGGGGAGAAAAGCTCCACAGTAAAATAAACAGACAGTAGTTACACTGGATTACATAGTGATTAACAATTTAACACAGAAATTACTTACAACATATTTACAGATGAAGAACATAGTACATCAGTAGACAACTAGAATCTTTATCTGTGAAGTACATAACAGGCATTAACAAATGTAACAATGAGAAGTTCCTGCTGTATAATAAGTACTAAGCTTATGAGCATCTGAACTTGCTATCATCAAGGTAGTTAGTGGAGGTGAAAGAAAGGTAGTAGTTGGATGGGGTGGATGATATTAGAGTGGGAGTTGCAAGGGCATAGCCAGCATATTTTTAGGTGCGCTTTTAATAAAGTTTTGAAGTTGGTGCATGATGGTACGGAGGTAATTGTGGGTGGGAGTGAGTTCCATAATTTGGCTATGGCGCAAGAGAATAGTGCTTCACCAGCAGAGTTATTGGCTTTAGTGATCTGCAAGTGATTTTTGTTGCTGGATCTTAGTGGTCTGGTGGTGCGATAGGGTTGGAGTAGATTCTGGAGGGATGGGACATTTAGTGGATGGTTTATTAGTTTGTGGGTGAGTAAGAGTTGATACCACTGAAAGAGGTGAGGGAGTTCAAGGCAGCCCAGTTCAGCAAGTGAGAGACAGTGGTGACTACGGTAGGATGCCCCTGTGGCGAATTTTGCGATTTTGTTGTAGCAGGTCTCTAGCTTGTTTAGATCACATTGCTTTAGGTTGGTATATACTGGAGAGGCATAAAGTAGGGTGGCGATAAGGTGGGAATTTGCTATTGAAATCTTTGCTGCTTTGGTGAGAAATTGTTTATTTCTGTATAATGCTTTTTTTTATGGTCATGGATATGTGAATGTCAAATTTTTGTTTATTGTCTATGTCCACTCCTAGCAATTTGGTGTGTTCAGTTGGGTATATAGTGGTGTTGTCTTTTGCTGTGATGTTAAAGATATAGACCTTATATATATATGTATGTATATATATATATATATATATATATATATATATATATATATATATATATATATATATATATATATATATATATATATATATATGTGTGTGTGTGTGTGTATATGTATGTGTTTGTGTGTGTGTGTGTGTGTGTGTGTGTGTGTGTGTGTGTGTGTGTGTGTGTGTGTGTGTGTGTGTGTGTGTGTGCAATACAGATATGGAATCGAATACCTGGAACATTAAAAACAAACTCCAGGGAGATTCCAAGATGGTGTATATCCAGTAGGCACCTTCTCCATGTGGCTCCCTGCAACTATTAATTAATATTAATATCTGCCAGTGACTAGAGATCTAAAATCTTATCTTAATTGCTATTTGATTTAGTTAGTCCTACCTGAAAACTCCTGTGAGGATAACTATCAAGTGTTTAATAAAAGAACTAATATAACTAGTTCCGATCTTATCAGAAACAACTCACCATGTGTAGCTGGGTCTGTCATGTCAGTAAAAGTACATACAAAAAAAACTAAGAAACTAGCCTTTTAAGTGGAGAATATAATGAAATGGATGAGATGGATACACAAATCACAAAAACTAAGTTATTGGCTATCACTTCTCCTGAATAGGACACATTAGCCAAAAGACAACGAACAACTAAGCATCAAGAAAACCCTTATACAACTACAAAACCCAAACCAAACCAACCACTCAATGTGGAAGATCTGAAAACAGCCTTATTACCCCTACAAACAGCCATACAGAACTTCTCAAATCAGCTTTCTGGATTCGGAAGCAAACTGTACCAGATTGTGGTAAGGCTTGACCAGAATGAAGCTAAAACACAGGAAAATGAGATTAAAATTGAGAAACTGCAGTAAAAAAATCCACTCTAAATCTACAATGATCATAGAAATCCAAAAAAAATTGATTGACCTAGAAGCTAGAAGTAGGCAAAATAACTTCTTAGTAAGGGGAGTTCCTGAAAAATATGAGCAACAGCAACTTAATAATACTCGCATACAAATCTTTGGCTGCCTGTTACAAAATGACATTGTCGCTTCACAAATCATTTTCAAAAGGGCAAAACGGGCACTTTGGAGCAATCAAGACCCTTCAAAACCATGAGAAATTCATGTTAAACTTCTAAATTTTCTGGATGTACAAAAAAATCTTAAATGTAGCCAAAAATAAAAAATACATAACCTGGAATTGTACAAGATTACCTTTGCACAAGATCTCCCCTTGCAAATCAAACAAAGAAGGTAACTTCTCTCCCCTTTCTGAGCCTAATGAATCGTAAAATAAAGTTCCAAATGAAATATCTAAATACTCTTTTATTTCACTACGATGACCAAACATATGCTATTGACTCACCTAAAGAAACAAAAGTGGCCTTTCTGAAAGCCTTTAATGAAGCTCCAAACTTGTAACTTCACCTTCTGAGTGCTAGTAACCACAATGATGCTGTAAATTTTAGTAGAGCAATCTGGAGTAACTTTATTTATAATTAATTGAGTTAACAGAGTTACCGGAAGTGTCCTCATTTCTCCTCAGCTAGAAAGAGGTACAGTGACACAACCTTTCATTCCTGTACCAGCCCATTTTGATGAAACTCCTTCCTATCTATTTGTTAAAGGGGCAGGTTTCTTGTGAGGACTTAAGGGATGGCCTTAGTCAGCGTTTGTATTCCTGCAACTATTCAACAAGTTCAAGCTCAATCAAAAATCGGAAATCTGATCCATTATATCTACTAAAGCCCTTTCTTTAATAAATAAGAAGAACCTTTCTGACTGTAATGGACCATATGTTAAAGGGTAACTGCATTACAGAAAATGAGGTACTTACGTATTATCGCAACCGCATTTTCACGGTAATACCGCTCGCTTCCCCATGCGCAGATGTAAAGATTGATGCTGCCGTTATGTCAATAAGAGTGTTTTCCTTCACATTGAAAGGTTGTTTTAGGCAGAGGTATCATGGAAAATGGTGCAGATCATGTTTTTGGTGTACTTATGCTGTTTGTGCTTGCCGCTTCTTGATCAGTAATGCACTGATAAGCCGTCAGAATGTACTCACATGTCAGCACTGATAACGGTACCAGTAAAAGAATAAAAGGGTTAAGGCTTGTCACCGCATTCCTTGCCATCACCCTTATTATAAACTGTATACTGCAAAGTCTGACAGGTTTTTTTTTTTGTAGCTGTCAAGAAGTAGTAGACAAGTAGACAACTGTCAGCGTGTGAGTCTATTACATTTAGCAGGCTCGCAGCTTGAGATATGGAATGTGTGTTACACATAACTGCTGTGGAAAATGTATTTTCAGTGACATGATGTTGGGGAAATGGCATAGGTTGAAACAAGCAGTCATTCCTTACATGTTATACTGTCTTTCCTACCTAAACAATGATTTTGAATCAAGTTAACATTGTCAGTGTGATTCTGTATATACTTATAGTTAAATTGACACACCAGGAAGTGAGCGGTATTACCGCGAAAATGTGGTTGCGATAATACGTAAGTACTGAAAATGAGTATACCTCCACTAATCTTCAAACGGTGTTCTATTATCTATTTTTAATTTTTAAAGGATGTCAGACATATATAATTAAATATTACTTAAATTGCAAGCTGTCATAGGTATCCATGCTTGAATTCTTGAGATGCCCTTTTTTTTGTGTGAATTTAAGGCTGGGCAACAGTCTGTTTTATAAGTCATCCGTTATAGTTGTTTGTAATGTCACAGATGTGATTAGAAATTGCTAACTGAGCTGAGAATTTTATAGTATGCGGATTTTAGCTGTGTTTGGATAGATGTGTTGGTATTGAACATTGTACTGCATCTATAGAAACATTTGGACATAAGTAGAGGGTTTGCTAGTGTTTGTCTAGTGCCAGGTGATAATCTTTATTGAGACATTATAGAGCTAGTTTCTTATCTATGTCTTCTACATGATGTTGATAATTTGTGAGAAAGATAGTTTATTGTCTGTTGTCAGGTTAAGATATTTGTACTGTTATGCATTCTTAATATCAGTGCTATATATATAAATATGAATATATATTATGCTAATAATCATCTTGTCTTGTATTTTCAATTTCAGCTCCAATTAGCTTACACTGTGATTAACAATTCCTTTTGTAAGCACCTGCACACAGTGCACTACATTACGATTATATGATTGTAGGTCCTTTATTATGGTTCTAATACATGTCTACTAGGAAACTTAGAAGTCTGGAGGGGGTAGGATGGAGATAGAAACAATTTCTTATTGAAGATACAATATCCAACAGTCACAAAATATAGGCATATGCTCTCTGGAACTTCCAGATATTAAATCATGCTGTTAATAACTTTTAACTTTTATTTATTTTTATTTTTGTATGACCTAGTACTTCCATGTATTATTATGATCCCACCTGTGATGTTCACAGATATATACATACATTACATATAATGCTGTTGCATAATAGGATGTATGTGGACTGTACAACTTATAACCATCTCAGTCAACAACCAATTTAATAGAAATGTTACACAAAAGTCTGTCAGCCTCAGATGTTATAGGAATAAGGGGCAAGCTCCCAACCACCAACAATCCATGTACCCCCCTTTGTTGTTTACTAAATATAATCACCTTTGAGCTGGCATAAAGTAAGATCTATAAGAGGGTAGTGCAGAATAGCTGACTTAAATATGATGCATGCTAGCTGTACACAAATATGTTGATAATAAAAATGTAATTGCCAGAATGATAGATTTACCTTGTAGAGCACAGCATGGGGTAGAGTTAATATAAATGCTGTCTCATATTCAGTCCAATAACCATTATGTTTTATACTGGATATCTAAGTGCTACCTGAGTGTGAGCTGAAAGAGAAATAGTTTAAAGCTCATTCACTATTATTTTCACTTATTTATTATGCATGTGAGTGTATCTGCTGTGAATTATTCACTGTACTGAAACATTCACAGTTATCCTCAAAATCTCTTGTGGATTTAGTGAGTTGCTAGAATGGAAGGTTTTGTGTTACCTGTGTTATCCTGCAGTTTCTAAAGGTTATGAACCTATTTATTGTGCTTATTAGTATTAGCATTAGTTAATTAGAAAGCATAAGAAATAACTACTTTAGCTGTGTAATAACTAGTTAGTAAATGCAAGCAATAACTAAATTCTATAAAAATACTTGAGTCTTCTAAATGGTGTGACTTGTATCCATTTAGAATGATGATGGCTTTATATGCACTGTTTTTGTTTTGAGTGGAAGACTTAAGAATTTACCAAAGCATGTTGCCTGTCCCATCTTCTTATGGATAACAACCTAAGATAGGAAGATATAGTGATGTACTCTACTGTGTCCTTACTTAATGAAAATTACAAAAATTCTCTTAAAACTTAGCACAGTTGCAAACATTTAGGCATTATTCTACATTTGGTAGCAGTTGGGATAGTCATGATCTGCTAAGGTTGGCGGATCTAGGAATACATGATTATTTGTATAATGTCTTTTCAAAGAATATGCAAATATTATTGATGTGGTGTTTAGAAATAAATAATCCTTTTATGTCTATAAATACCTTAAACAACCACATGATTTTATACTACTCTCTTTCAGATAAAGGGGCTAGGTGGTTAAGCACCGTTGAGAATCTGAAAGGGTCAAGTGCTACACTTTTAAAATAATTCTTATCAACTCATCATGTCATATGCAATTGTATAAGGAGGGTAATACTAACACATGCCAAAGTAAAGATGATAAAAGATCCAAGAAGATATGTGGGAAATTGAGAGTTGGAATGGGAATGGTCTACACAATAAGGAAAAAAAAAACTATTGATGCATTTAGCATTCAAATCTGACTTGCTAAAAAATTATTGTGGAAAAAATGGAGATAAAAATGGATCAAATTAATAATTGCTTCAGGAACTAACTCTAATTCCAAAGGGGTTGCAATTATAATTAAAAAAACTTTTCATGATCCTATCATTACTAAGCGATCAGATGATAATGGAAGATGGTCTTATTTGTGTAAAAAAAAAACAAAATGTTCAAGACCAATTATATTCTTAAACATATATGGCTCGTGTATCAAATGGCAATATTATTGAAATATACACTTTGTTAAACAAATTCCCTGATCATTACTTCATATTGGGGGGAGATTGGAATGCTGTAGTTGATCCATTTTCTGATAGAATGAGCAGATGTAATTCATATATTAACAAAGCATCAAAAACATTGGTCGAATTAGTGTCTGATTTTCAGTTTAGAAATCTCTTCTCTCTAAATGGAAATTCCTCATCCAAGGATAAATATACATATTAATCAAAATGCTACAAATCTTTGTCTAGAATAGATTTTTTTCTTGATTTCAGGATTCTTTTTGAAGGGAAAGGTTACCTATTTATCAGAAGCAAGATTTTTTCCAGAACACTCTAAAATCACCTTAATGCTTTTATGGCAAAAGAAAGCAAATTTGAAAACCTTTGGATGAAATTGGTCTCTGAATCCAAACTTACTGCAAAAAAGGATATAGTCCAAAAGATAACACGTTTTATAAAAATGTAAAAATGGTCTTAACACTGTCAACATTCCCTATGATATCCAATGGGCAACTGGTAAAGCCAGATTAAGAGGGAGCTTAATACAAAAAGCATCACACTATAAAAAAATAACTAAAGAGAAAGAAACTAAACCAATTGATGATATAAACAAGATAGAAAAAAGGATGCAAGTCCCTAAAGACCTGAAATTAGAAACAAAGTTGCATACCTTACAAAAAGAACTATTCCATTTATGTCATCGGTACTATATGCTACACAAATGAAATCTTCTAGCTAAATATTCAGAACAGGCGGCAATGCCCTCAAGTGCTTTAGCAAGCATAATTAACATTAGACACACTAATTCCAGGATAACATCACTTTATTATGGTGGCCAAACAGTGAAAACAGATATAGAAATCTTATATAAGGAATTCTATGGGATACCCAAAAATACCTCTCTACCTCTGAATGTGAAAAATGTCTCAGTTGCCTTATCTTTCCAAACATAACTGTAACTCAAAAAAGAATTATCTAAAATCCCCATTTACACACCAAGAACTCCTAGAAGTTATAGATGATTTAACGTCAAGTAAGGCCCCTGGCCCTGATGGCTATACAGCTGAATTTTTTTAAATTTTTGCCAAGATGATTTCACCCATTCTTCTAAAAATATTCAATTATATAAGGCTAAATTGGATTACTGGATTATATTTAAATCATTCTAAAACAATCTTCATCCCAAAAAATAATCTTGATAAACATAACCCACTCAGCTATAGCCCAATTTCATTAATTAATGTAGATATAAAAATTATGTCTTCTCTGTTAGCAAAGAGACTCAAGAAAGTACTACCTAAAATTATATCACCTGAACAATCAGGCTTTATGAACAATAGACAGATGTGGGACAACACACTAATGCTTGATTCAATGATTCAAATTATTAAACATGAAAGACAAGCGAGATACACCCTGGTACTAGATGCATGTAAAACTTTTGATAGAGTAAATTTAAAATTCATATTTGCAGCACTGCCATATTACAATAATTTAAATGAGTTCACTGATACAATTAGACTGATCTATAGTAGTTTTTTCCATCTTTCTATGTAAACAAACTCACATCTAGCCCCATAAAAATTTTGAATGACACCAGACAGGTTTGTCCCTTATCACCACTTTTTAAATGGGATATTCATTTAAGTATTTAGGGACAATATTCGAACACAATCACAAACTCAAAACACACAATAACCTATACAATACATGAAATAACATTCTACAAGATACATATAGATGGAGGCAAATAAAACTATCACACTTATCTAAGGCTACAATAATTAAAATTAATATCTTACCTTAGCTACTTTATCAATTTAATACATTAGACATGGTCATTCCTAAAAAAGATCTTGAATAAAATCAATTCATAACTATTAAAGTTTCTTTGGTACCCTAAATCGACAAGAATTAGTTAGTTGAAACTCACATACCCCAAAATACCTGACTTTCAAGTATATTATAAGATAATTTGTTCTGGCAGATTACTACAAATTGCGGAGTATAATCCTAACAATGAAAATTGGACCCCTCTTGGGTTAAAATGTGGTATCAGCATACTAAAAATTCTGGGATTAACCCCAAAACTCTTCCCTTCATTATGACAGAAAATCTTGGGAAGACAAAGTTTCACCCTTCACTAATTCACAAAATCAAAATATATAAAAGTCTCTTAAAATCTTTAAGCTTAAAAAAATCCTTTATTCTATTGCAACCTATTCATTTAAATCCAAATGTGAAACTAGGTTGGAATATGATAAATTTGGATAATTATCTGTATCTTAAAGACTGCAGTATGGGACGTTCTGAAATTTGCAGGAGGAACCTCTGAACAAATTAGACATGATCTCAACCTGGGTAAGAGATATACCATTATATTAAGACAAACCAGGGAGCTTCTATCTACCCCATCATTCTCATTATTTTATTTTATTTTTATTTTATTTTACATTTGTTGACCGGGATAGTCTGTCTGGATACATGTCCATTTTCAGCGGAGGCCCGGGGAGAAAAGCTTCTCATTGACAGTAATGCATCTGACATCAATACATGCACAACACTCTTTAAAATTCTATTATGTAAAAAAAGACAGTTTCAAATGCCTAGAAGCTAGTTACTTCAATTAAACATCAAGCATCCTTGTTATATTCTAAATACTGGATCAAAATAAGTAATGAAATTACAGAGCAAAAAAACAGACAGCCATCGCACTCTTAAGCTTATTCTATTCAAAAATCTTATAAACACACAACTAATGATAAATAATGATGCATTTCATACCCGAATGAAACTCAACACCTTTAATCCAGCAATTAATCCTCATTGCCCACACTGTGCCTTTTCCAGAGCAGATCTGTTACATGTTCTATGGAACTGCAAATACACATACAAATTGTGGTGTTCTTTGAATGTCAAATTGGAAAAATGGGTTATGAAAAATCAACATTGTTCTTGGAATTTGTTATTCTGAATATTACCACTCATAAACGTCCGCAATTAATGTTACATGTCTTGATCACCCTATTCACATTAGTCAAATTATACATTACCCAAAACTAAACTCATCTAAACTCTCTTGTTCCAGTTTCAGGAAAAATGGCTGTTAAATATATATATCAGCAGATAAACTTATAACTAAAAATGTGAATACATGCTTATACTACCAGAAATACTGGAATCTTCTCCTAGTACATATTTTGAAAGATTGAATTTATAACAATTGGACAACTTTTGGATGAGAGTGTGGGGTAGGGTCTGCCAATTCCTTTAGAACTACAAAATAACCATTTTACAAAAGCCTGATACTACTTTATTTTGCTGAAGGCAGCTAACATATGTTTATATCATAGAACAAGCTCTGACAGACACATAAATGAGATTCACTCAAACAAACATAGAAGCAGCTCTGTTACAGAAGGTGTGCTAAATGACAATGCTTCACGCTCTGAACATTCTGTCTTAATGGTGTGAGAAAACAACAGCACTTCCTTATGTCAACCATGACTCATATAAAAAGGGCTTGAAATACTTTCTGGGGTGAAGGAATGAAAGCAAGAAAGCAGGATCATGTTACCAAGGCAGGCCCCATCAGCTGCCATTTTGTGGGAAACACATTTAAATTGTAAAAGAAGCACTAGGAGTGATTGTGAGGCATTCATATAGCTCCAAAAAGAAAGATACAATGAAAAAAAAAATGATTTTTTGAATCTAAGGTAGAAGTTTCCTTTACACTTCACACCACCATCACCTTCACCTGCTATGTCTTCAGAAGGATATCTGTAAATATGGCAGGAAATCAGTGTCCAATGGAGATCTTGCATGTACCAGCCTGTGTGCAGAAAAGGACAACTTTTAGCATATACACAATAGAGAGCTCACAAATGACCTGGTAGAGAAATTGTATATGATTGCCTCAGACTATTTTGCGGGCATGAAATATGGCAATGAGACTTGGCCATGTGTGATGCTCAATACATTTAATCATGTTCCTTTTTGTATTCTTCAAATGCTTTTGTTGATTATATCTGTATTACCTTTCAATGGATATATTTTCATCTCTAGCCATGCTCTCTGGTATGGTGAAAGTAATCATACAAATACTCCTGTGACACACTGATATGACATGACATATTGTATGATGTTGGCAATAATTGGTGTCAGTAGTTGATAAAATTATGTAATTTGAGTCAAAATGGTTTGGTGAGACAAATATGTTACAGACTGAAAACACCTATAAATTTAAACCCTGACTATATAGAATTCTGAATTGTTATTTTTTGTTTATTAACTGCTAATGCCGCAGGAGAGCTAACAATTTTAGCTTGTGAGTTGTATTGCAACAATTATAGCATGAGTAGAAATATAATTATGACAAATCTCTGTGTTTGACTTTCACTTATGTTATTGGAGCTATATTTCGAAGCCAATATTTATTGCTGTAAAACTATTTATGCATTGATTTGAATGAGCTCAGTAAAACATATTGAGGAGAAGCCTCTTCATACTATACGTGATATACTGTCCTAAATATCTATTTATGTTGAGTCATACTTTATTTCAAAAATTATTGTAAGATATGCAAGTATACTTTAAATTATGTATAGTCATTGTTATGCTGAACATACTTCACACTGAGTACGGTTAACTTATTTATCATTCATTACACAGAGTTGGGTTGCAAATTTCATATAGCAACTTGACAGATGTACTTCATGTTATATTTAATAAAACATCTGTGACAATAGTTATTGTGACCCTCACAGTAAAGCTACCTGTAGTCTGAATTCAAACTCTGCATTGCCTCTTCTATTACTCACAATTTGCTGCTTTATCACCCTGAGCCATATAGAAAGCTACAATGAGGTCAGTATTCAGCACTCAGTACTGTCCAGTGTGTTGACTGATGTGAAACGGTGCCAGTCTGATTTGCACTACTGATGGCATTCTAAATTAAACTTTTGAGTTTTTGCCTTGGGAAGTGAACTGTTTTCACATTTATTGACCACTGCCATCACTTTCATGCAGTGTCAAGTGTTGCACAATGAATGAATAAAAAAAAAAAAAAAAAATGTTCACATATGATGTTGTCTTAAACCCAGTTTTCTTATACCATTAAAATGTGGACATTAAGGAATCCTACCTTTTAACAGAAATCGCTAGGTTTGAGCACTGAAGACATGCAATTTACATGGAACATTGGCAATATTAACAGCGTTTGCCACACCAGTATAGATATTAGGTAATGTACAGCATATATACTCAAGCTTTGTCATTCTAACATTTTATATTTAAACAGCAATATACCCATCCTTGTTCTCACACCTGTCCTTTGTCCTTTCACAATAGATGCCTAAATGGATGCTTTTTTGTACAAGATAAGCTACTGAAATATGTCACTGTGTAAACAAATGCATGTGATACAAGAGTGTGTTCTTCCCCTTCTATTGAGAGCATTATTCTCTTTTGATACATTTGTAACATGACTGCAATATAATCGACATTTATTTACAACTGTTATTTTTGTATGCTTGAGTTTTCTGCACTTGATATGACTTATAGACACTTTTTCTCAGAGATGCAATTACCTCTTAAGCATACATTGATAATGGTGGCATAAAGTTTATTTCCTAAGTCACTCAATTTAATCACAAACTTTGTAAGTCTATTCTTCATGACACACCATTTGTAAGTGTACTTTGAAGTATCAGGAGTGTTAAACACTAGTCATGCAGTACTGCTAATAAGTCACACTTGCAAGCCATTAACTAGCCACACTTCTGAATACTTGCTCTTCTGCCACTACGGCATAATGTAGGTCCTCACAATGAGTTCCTGTCCAGCACATCAAGCAGATTGAGGATTCAGGGATGATAAATAGCTGACACATGAGTTACTTTAGACTATAGAAGCACACACACTGGGGCCAAACAACTTGTACTGCAGTAGGGAAGACTGATTGGAATGACCAACTGCTTCAAAGCTTAAGATACTGCTGTTTGACTGAGTTAAAGTATAGCAATTGCATTCTTTTTGGAGAATTTTATTACAATTCCTGACAAGGCATGTTAAGTCCAAGTACTATTTATATTTATGATTTTAGTATGCTTTCCGAGAAATTTTTAACCCATATCGGCACTTTTCCCATTTGTGTTTTGGTATAGAAGGTATAACACTTACTATTGCAATGATCTTGAACTTGTTTTGCATGAGTTTACATAAACATTTCTCTTAGGATGTGATCACATTCCTAACTTAGGAGAAATAGCAATTTTAAAGTGATGTTTAAGAAAATGTTCTGTGGTAAGGTTGTTGTATATGACTGGCGTAAACACCTCTTTTCCTTAGATGGCTGCTAAATGTACCTTAATAGATGCATACAAAACAATCATGAAGTAGTTCACACAAATATTTCAAGATCAGAGAGATGTTAAGCTCAAGAGACCCTCTGTTCCCATTTACGTACCACTTAGAAAACCTCATCCATTTGTAAACACAAGATTTTCTAGGAGCAGGTTCTATGTTCTCTTTAACACCTGCTGCACATCTTCATGAAACAAGTATCTAAATGGAGTCAAGACTGAATCATCAAGGCTACTGAAATTGCTCCAAATTGGGGTGCAACAATCACCTCAGAGACTGTCTGGGCAAATCCAGAGTATGAGGAAATATGTGATAATTGTTCTTGGTGAATACCATTAGAAGAAAGAACCATAATTGCCTGGGTCAATAGGGGATCACCACACTGACTTTTTTCCTTGCCCTTCTGAACTTTTAGAAGTAACTTGTAAATCAGTAGAAAGGGTGGAAACACACACATGAACATTCCCATCCAAAGGAATGAGGATACATCTGTCCTCCCAAGTATGGCTGCAAGGATGTCTAAAACATAATTTTTCCAGTTGTCTGTTTTAAAAGGAGTTGAATAGATCTCTTAGATCTATTCCCCACATCTGGACTAGATCCTGGAATGCCATTGCCTTGAGTCACTCGTGCGGGTCTAACTAGGATCTATTTTGTGTGTCACAACATCTTACTGTGATTGAATTTATAATGCCTGAAGCATCAGAGAATGTTGTAAAGCCATCTCCCTGGCTATCATTACCAACTGGGAAAGAATATAGGAACTTGCACTCTTTTCATTTTTGAGGTACATCACTGTGTTGCTGTCGGTAACCACTAGAAGAGGACCAGGAGTCCATAAGGGGTGAAGGACTTTCAAGGTTTGGATCACTGACAATATCCCTTGATATTGATGTGCTTCCATGCATCCTTGGGCCCCCCAGTTGCACTCTCGCTGATATTGCTCCCCAAGACAAGTCAGATAAATCTGTTTAGGCTGATTATGCTGGAACAAGAGATAAGATGAGAAGTCCTGGATTGATACCAACTGTGTTCTTCACCACTGTAACTCTTGTCTGATAAAGTACAAAACCAGTAACTAAGATTCCAGGGAATGTAACTGCTGGGTCCAATCATTCATGACATTCCACCAAATTTTTCTTGTGTGAAGACAGGTATGTGGTGTCATGAGAACCATGTATGCCATAAGTCTTAGAATTTTAAGGAATTCTCTTACCAAGATGAAATTCCTCTCTGAGGATTCCTGAATCATCAGCTAGTAAGATAGCACATTGTCTTTGGGAAGAAATGCCATTTGTTTGGTCCAGTTGATTAAACATTCCAGGAAAATTAGTCTTTGTGAGGGTGTCAGGCATGACTTCCAAAAGTTCATCTTGAACTCTAGCTGTGACAGTAAGGTTGAGATCTTTTCTAATGATTCTGAACACCTGGATACAAAGTCTGCATAGAGCAGCAAGTTGTCTGAGTAAGGATATGTGTGAATGCCAAGAGTCCAGCAGTTAGCCTGTACTGGAGCAAAGCATAGAGAAGTGATGGATAGCCCAAAAGACAAAGCAGAGAACTGATAGAGTGAACCAGACACAACAAATGTGACATATCTCATAAAATGCTGAGCAAAAGCGTTATGTTAATATGCATTCTTCAAGGCCAGGGTCACCATGAAGTAGTGGTGCAGCAGAAGAGGAAGCGATGCCTGCAGGGTGAGCATATTGAGCTTGAAGGCCTTGATAAATATATTCAGACAGAAAAGGTCTAACACCAGACTCTACAACAGCTCTTTTTGGGAACCAGGAAAACTCTGGAGTGGAAACTTTTTATCCTTTCTGAAGGAGGGACCAGTTCTATGATGTCTGAGTCCAGCATTTGCCAAAGTATAGGAAGAAATAATGAAGCCTAGTCCAGTGGGTAAGGGGGCACCCCCCTAAATCTGTGGTGGATGCTCCTTCCACTGCCACCTGTAACCTCTGCCAAAAACAGAATGCCAGCCCACCTTTTTGAGAGCTATTTTATTGGTGGACTTGGGGATGGTGGGTGCTTTGCCTTGGCATAGTCATAGGTTGGAAGCGGGGTTATTGTTTTTCAGAGAGGGGTCCCTCTTGTTAGGCTTGGTGGTGTTCTAGTCCTGTTGTTTCCTTTTGGTGTCTTGGCTTTTGTTTAGTTTGAACTTTTGTTTGTTGAGCCACTGAAAATTATTATACTTAATTGAAAGAAACTTGTGAATACTTAATATTTTAGACACCCCTTGCATCAGTTTAACTTCATCACTTCAGCGCTCAAAGATCTAATTAGCTTCTGCACTAGACATACAATCAGAATCAAATAGAGTATTCATAATCTCATTTTATTCATATTAGAATAGTTTGATTGTGTAACCATGCATACCACCTTACTACCACAGACATCATTACATTTCTAGAAACACTACTGGTCCCTTCCAAGGCAATCTTTAAAGCATGCTTAGATACTTGGAAAACACTGCAGACAATATTTTTGACACAGAGTTTTTGTTTAGATGATAATGATGCAGCAAACTCGATTAATCTATATAAACACCTCAAGTCAAATTTCTACATAAAA
>NC_056736.1:33812001-34019501 GCF_019279795.1 Protopterus annectens | reverse complement strand
ACACACATAGTGGAAAGCTACAGATATCACAGCTAATATGTATGTCACAGTTGGTCACCCACCCCATTATTCAGATGTCAGTCCACTTGTATTTTGGTACAAGACTTTTTAATTAAAGCTATAAAAATTATATGTTCCTTCAAAGGGGCTATGATATAACATTGTTTCAAATGCATTTTGGAAATTCTGATTGAAGATGTCTGTAAAATGCTTGCAACACTTTACTTTTATGAAATACAGCAATGGTAACAATTCTACAACTTATATTTATTAGACAATGGAGCATTTATCTTGTGTGTGCGTTGCTACTTTTCTTTTTTATATTTATTATAGTTTAATACATTTTTGATATAATCATTCTTAAAATATTATGAAAGTCTAAGGAAATACTGAAGGAAGGTATGAACTTGAAAAAAATATTCTACCTCAATTTCATAAATTTTCCTTTAGAAAGGGAAATTATATTGCTGACTATATTGTCTCCAGTTGTGTTAAAATACCTAGTTCAACAATATATCCTATTATTATGTTCAACACCTGTACAATCTGCTGTGAGCATTGTACTACTTATGATCATATAATACCAGAAAGCCATGTAGTACATTATGTACCATATGATATTGTGGGTAACTTTTTGTTTGCAATAGTCAACTGTGCTGTTTATGCCCTGGTGTGTTTCTACAACCTTGTGAGTATTGCAATAATTGATGGGATGCTTGAACTAGAGTGGAGAGTTGACTGACAGACATAGTCAATATGAATGGACATACCGCTATGAAAATTCATCTTGCTATTTCCTTCGTAGCTGTTATTCTGGTATTTCTGTAAGAATTTTATGAAAAGTATATGATAATAAAATGCTTTACAAATAATGCAACTGTATAGAATACCACAAAACAGACTGACATTAACATTTACTATACTTTTTCTTAATCTTATTAAATTGAAACTGAAGTAGAAATCATTGGTATACTTTTTTGATATTTTTGGTAACTTTATGGTTTGACATAGAAAGTGTATCTTATTCTTGAAAGTGTGTCTTATTCTTGATGTACTATTTACTTATGGTGTGAAGCATTTGGCTAG
The DNA here is from genome assembly GCF_019279795.1 of Protopterus annectens. NCBI lineage: Eukaryota > Metazoa > Chordata > Ceratodontiformes > Protopteridae > Protopterus > Protopterus annectens. Next base: position 34,018,415 of record NC_056736.1, on the reverse strand, counting down.
TTATTTTATTTTATTGGCTTGTATTATTTAATTGATTTTAGTGGATTGAAAGTTCTATTTATCTGTGACTATTCTTTGATGTGCATATTTCCCTAAAAGATCCTGATGAATCTATTTGAATTATATTAAATGCATTGATTCTTATGTTTGCTGTCATGCTTATTTATTTATAAAATAAAACAGAAACCTATTATTGTGTTACATTCTTATCTCATAGCAAATAGCATACTATTGACAGGATAAGGAAGCATTACAAATGTATATAGTTACAGTAGTAAAATCAAGTAAAACAACTAACATTTTAATTCCAAAGTTCATCAATACCCTATAGTCTGTGGGAGAATTAATACTTGTTTATGTTGCCTTCTGTCCTTGATGCATTCTTTTCTGTTAAATAGATAAACACTGGTCTTGGGAAGCCAACCTTTCCTCTACAAATCCTTTATTATTCTGCCATACTCAAAAGTCTCTTAACTGTGTTCCTGCTAGAAATCAGTAATCAACGCTCTGACTCAAACTTATATACATAGTTCAGTGTTTCTTGTGTATCAACACTCAATACTTAAATACTTCAAATTCATATACACAGTTCAATGCATATAATGCTCAAAGAAAAATGTCCTTTCCTTGCAGAAAAAAATCTGAAAGAGGGCTGGGTACAACGTTCTGAGCATCAGCATATTTACATAACATTTATATATAACTGTCAGGAACCGGGCACATTTGTTTCCTCTCTGAAATGAATGCATTCAGGGTTTGACCTTCCAGAAATCAAGTCTGGATGTGCAACTGAATATGTTTAAGTTGCCAGATACCCTCTCTGGCCCTATCCATAAATCATGTTATGCACTTTCTATTCTAATACAACCTACTTTCACATTTTCTAGACTGGCACCTTGTCCATTATAACTGTGGCACAGTTTATTTGTTTTTCCTATCAATGGGATTCCTGCCATATGCATATTATTTATTTGTGCCCCCTCTTTTTGCCCAGTTTCTTTGTATCAGAACATTGCTGCCTTCACTTTCAAACTGATAAATGTATTCTTCTTCTTATGTTGCTGCAGTACCAGTATGAATTCCTTGTTGTTCAGTTACTCAACCACCAAAATTCGATACTTTATCTACAAATTACTTCAGCACACAATTAATCCATCTGATAACAGTGAGGACTGCTCTAATAACAGCTTTACTTCCTTGTTTTTGCAGATACTTCCCAACTTTCTTCAAGGAGTGCATTTCCATCTCAACATCCATCATGCAATTGGTTAACATGCCCAGAATTTCAACAGTTTCATGCTCTATTACTTGACCTTATGCTGAGTTTCATCAATTTCTCAACATGTAAGATTAATGAGCTACCATTAAAAGAATGCTTTGTTAATTTCTAAGAAAAAAAAAAAAAGTTCACAGCCAATTTAGAAAAACTACTTACCTGTATATGACCAATCAGAGAAGACACGTCCCACTGAAGCACCGTGGGATTTCTTGAATTAAGTGGTTTAAACATTTTTACATAACGTGTATTAAGTAATCTGTTTAGAATTTTTCTTAGCTATTGTGTTGAATCTAAGTAGATATGATTCATTATGCAAACAATTCATCATAGATCTCCAAGTAACTACTTGGCAAACAGTCACAATATTATCTCATATATTCAATTCCTGATGAAGGGTTTGTTCTAGGTCTAAAACTCAAATAGCTGTATTGCAAAATCTATGTTGTTTCAATAAAGGTATCACATCACACGTGTGTTCTAAAGTTTTTATCAGTCAGATTATATCCTGTTCTTCTTCAGTCCATTTTACCCACTCTGAAAATATCTCGAGGTTTTGCTGAGACAGGTTAAACATGGCAGGTACCACACCATGAAAATAAATCATTCAAATATCAGGTATTGGTGAAATGGTCTTTATTGTGTTTACACTCTGACTATAGATGGCAATAATAAGTTACTGCAACATGTAGTTGGTCAGGTAAAACTATAACCTTTCACTGTTTTACATGATTGTGTATCACAACTATATTTGGAAAAATGAGATTCCTGCCTTTTTTGGAACTGGAGAAATGGCAAACAGAAAGCAAAAAGAAATTAAATTATTCCATACCAGACTGTAAAGTTGTATGTTACCAGCAGGTAGTATGCTACTTTTATTTGTTGTAATATAATAAAGTAGATATTTCCTTAAAGAAAGGAAGGGAGCATTGCTTAGTTTCTTCTACATATCATGGTTTTTGAATTTGCAATTATATTAATTAATTAATATGACAATGCAATTTTTTTTGCCTACTCTTGTACTGTATATTCTTCCATTAGATGGTATGATAAGCCAAGGTCCAAATTGCTTAAGTTGGTGGTAGCTAAGGTGAAAGTAAAAGATCCCATTGCAGCTATCAAAAAGAGCATGTTTCATTTGAATAACATAAGTGCCGTAATTCAAATAAATTCAATTAAATTCAAATAATCAACATCAAATCCAAAGGAAAAGCAAAGTAATAACTTTTTTCTCCCCCACCATTTATCCCATAACCATTCCTTTATTTTATTTAAAACAAACATACATCCAGACTTTGGTTATGTAATAATTATTTATATCTCATGTTCCACACAATCTAACTTATGCCTTCAGTTAACTTAATTATTACAGCAACACCGTTTAAAACTAGATTTTCATAAAATCTATTAATAATCATATCCATACGAATTTGATGTAATACCCTCTTTTTAAATATATTTTTTATTTTTACATATCCTGTTTTAAAATGCTCTATACTTTCAGAAACATTATGCACCCTACACATTCTATCTTTTGTTTTTGTTTATTTTCCATTTCAGGCTTTACTAGCAACGTTTTAACATTAGCCACCACCAGAAATCTTATAATTATAAATCACCTTTAAATGTTTCTTGTCTGCATTTTATTGCTCTTTTAATTCAATCATCCTTTATTGGCCCAAGGCTTTACATAATAGAATATCTCCAAAACCATCTCATGTCATGCTTCCTATTCTTTATACCTCCATTCCATCTCCTACCACATCATTTTATCATTTAGCAATACTCTTCACTCCCTACCTGAAATTTGTCTTTTTTCTTTCAATTTCTAAATTGCTTCATACTTTTTTCCAAAGAATTTCCCAACACAATCTGCGTGTATACTAGTTTTAGTTAGTATCCAGTACGTATGTAGAGAGACCAAAAATGCATTTTTTAAGATGTAACCCACTATCCTTCACATCACAGTAAAGTATACCCTTCTTAATAAAATTTAGCTGCAAACTCCATATAAAGGAAAATATGTCTAGTAATGTTTTTCCAATTCTCTAGGAAATAAAAATGCTCCAGTCAAATAACGTAATTTTCCAAATGAAAATAATGCACCAAATAAACCATTTAAAAAAGATAAGTTGAAAGCTTTCCACATATTAATTTCCTGTTTCATACTTTTTCCAAAGAATTTTCCCAACATAATTTGTAAATACATTACTAGATTTTGGTTGAATCTAATACATATATAGAGATGGCAAAAACACAATTTGATTTTGAACACCTAACCCATGATCCTCAGTATCATAGTAAACTGAATCCCTCTTACTAGGATTAAGCTGTGAATCCCAAATAAATGAAATAATTAACTCCCGTAATTATTTTTCCATTTTTCAGTAAATTTATTTTATTTATTTAACATTTGTTGATGACTGACTGATGATAAAAATACTCCACCCGAATAACCTAATTTTCCAAAGAAAAATAATATACCAAATAAACCCGTTTGAAAAAAAAAAGATAATTGAAAAGATTTCCACATATTGACTACATTTTTAATCTCCTGCATAGTTTCAATCCATTACCTTTCAAACACAGTCACACTCACACTCCCAAATGTAACTGACGTGAAAAACTATGCCATGCTATTTTAACCATCTCACCAAATCCCTTATACTTACCTGTATTCATTTTTAATCCTAGTTTAAACATATGCTACCCTATTTCCATAATACATTCTTTAATTCATTCTGTACCATTTGCTATTGTTGTCAAATCAATCACATAAAACATACAAGCAAAACACTATTCAGGGGACAGATTAACCTTTCTCCCTTTCAAAATCTCTTTACCAAACCATCTATTCAAAAGTACTCTGAAATTACAATTTGCATATAATGTTTATATCATCCTTATACTATTAATAACTATCCCATAGCCTTTCAATATATTTGTAATTTTTCAGTGATGAATAGAATTATATTTCTTTTCAACATCCCACATTGCAATCCTACCATCACTTCCTTTCTATTTAATAGTATGCATTACCTTTTTTACTATAAATAATTCATCGTTGATATTTTACATTCTATTCCATAAATCCCTTCTTCTGTTACATTTAGTACCACTTTCCCAATCACTTCTATATAATTCTAATAAAGTATTTATAATATGTATTATTTAAAGTTAATGGTCTCCAATTCTGAATTTTACCCCTTTCACCCTTTTTCATAACAGTGTTATAACAAAGTTGTCAGATTCACTTGCAACAAACCTTACTGGGCCCAACAATGTTTAACATGAAACATACATAAACTCATCCATACCCCATCTGTCTGCCTAGCAGTTATTTTCCTACTCCAATACTGTCTTCAAGATCATCCACTTTGGTCAAATATTAAACATCTGCATACCATCCACACACCATAAAAGGGCTACTGGGGTCAGTCTGTATTCCAATAGTGTAGCTAGACATTAAAATAAAATGTCTGCATCAGTCAGGTCTATCACACACCTTCATCCTTCCAAATTATTACTGAAGAATTACTCTCTGCCCCCTGTCTTTGTCCCTGCTTCTCATCAGGGACATATCTCCCTAACATCTTTTGTCTCCTTTCTTATACCTCGATTTAAAGCACTGAATCACTTAACCTGCTTATCCTCTTCGAATTCTCACTTTAATGTAATTCTTAAACTAGCATACTTACTTCTAATTAGCACAACCAAACTACTATTCCATCATTACTTCTCTGATAACACTCAAACTTGCTTATCTCCTCTAATACCTCACTCTGTTGTATTTCTTAAATTACTTCTATGTATCTTATATGCCACTCTTCTATCTGAAAATCTCAGTACAAGGCTTATTAAGATCAGGTTCTAAGCATACAGCATCCAGGGGAAATATTTCCATAAAATAAGATATCTGATAAGCTGAGAGACAAAAAATATAAGAAATGGAAGAAAGGCTGAACTACAACTTTGAAAACTGAAATAAACAAGCTGGACAAACAGATTAAGCATAGTGTGAGACAAGATCAAGAAAAATTTGAAGAAAATTTATATAAAGATATTGAGCATAATAGGAAACCTTTTTGCAGATACATAGGATGTGGAAGTAGTAAAGACACACAGACTGATAAACTGTAGGCAGATTCTAAAATTTGTTGTCAAACACAACAGATTATAGATATATTTACAAAATCTTATGCAAAACAGTTTGGCTCCAGAAAAGGGGTGATAAGTTGTCCTACTGACATCCAGGTAACCCCAGACACTGGAATTAAATTAGATTATATAAAAAAGAACTGCACAAACTGGATCCAAACAAAGCACAGGGAAGAGATGGAATTAGTAACAATGACATGAGAACACTTCAACAAAAAACTTATAGTACCATTATATCTATTATTCACTAGGTCATATAAATATGGAGAGATTCCTCAAGATTGGACACGTGCTTATTAAACCTGTCTTCACAGGAAAGGGGATTAGGACAAATCTAAAGTCATACAGACCCTTAAGTCTACTTTCATGTTGAAGAAAAATAATGGAGAAGGTAATACTGGATAACGTATTGTCAGAAGTGGATAGGTTGGGACTTGAAACCATATATCAGCATGCATATGCTGAAATAAATCTATCACCACCTGCAACATGATGTTCTATAACAATATAATAACTATGAATGAAAAAATGTGCTGTGATGTAACTTACATAGATTTAACTTCAGCATTTGGCAGGGTCATATGCTAAACACTGATCAATAAATTAGTGCAACTAGATATTGATGTAGTCTTGATAAGATGGATAGCTGCATGACTTAGAAATAGGACATGGCAAATATCATACAGCAACTGGATAGGTGAAATCCTTGGTTACAGTCAGGGTGTCCCACAAGGCTCTGTCGTAGGCCCTTACTTGTTTAGATTGTATCTTTCAGACCTAACTTTTTCATCTGAGATGTTCTACTGTCTATATGCAGATGCCCTGAAATTGGCTAAACTGATTACATGTGTTAAAGAAAAGGCATGCCTGCAAATTAACTTGACTAAGTTGGGTCTATATTATATTATCAAAAAGATAGGTTAGGGAATGGCACTTACATAAAAAATGTTGTTTACAAATTCACTCATGTGGCGGTCTGTATCCCCCACACCCCTCGCTAATTATATATACCAACTCCGAAATTGCACTACAGTGAGGAAAGGGCAAATTTTCCAGTCTTCACTGTACTGCAATCTCACTATGAACAGTTTACTGAATGGCATTTTCAAATTAAGTGTCATTCCTTGACCTGTCTTTTTGATAATATAATATAGACCTGACTAAATTGAGCATTTGGGGACAGGAGAATAATATGCTGATAAACACATCAAAAACATAGCATATGTGATTTGGGAGACATAAGTTGAAAGGTGAATATTTAATACAGCATACAGTGATTGAAACTGTAGACTCATTTAAAGACCTGGGTATATGGGTAGATTCAGCTATGAGTTTTTCTAATCATATCAACCAATTGGTTAATGATAGTTATAGTATAGAACTATAGGTTGTAAAACATATTTATAAATATATTATATATTTATAAAATCTAGGAAATCAAAAATGATGAAGTCATTTTTGTCAGTTAGATTAGACCTAAACCTGAGAATGGAATAACAATAATATGGAAACCCTATAAGAAAACAAGCATGAATATACTGGAAAAAGTACAGCATAACTATACCAAGGGCATCCATTGATGTGAAAATTTCAGTTATTAGAACGACTAAAATATCTCACATTGTACAGTGTCTCTTATAGATATCTAACAGGAGATCTTATTCAGGTGCATAGGGCATTTAGAGACAACTACCTCTGGGAATGTTCGGGGTTAAAAAAAGTACTAGAAAATCATCAGACAACCTATGTAGAATATCCTATAGAAATGAGAAGTGCACTAATTGTTTCCCTGTCAGAGTAGCTGATGCATGGAACAGACTACCAGATTACATTAAAGGAAGTACTAGTCTAGATATTTTTAAGAACAGCCTGGATACTTATTATGGGAACAAATGCTTTGGTATATTGGCAAGCTAGAAGGGCATTAATGCCTGTGCTTGAAATATTTGTATGTAGGTATGCATGCATGTATAAATGTAGTGCTTGTCAATATCAATACCAATTTTATTATACTATTGTCATGTATTGACTGACACTGTATTATAAAATGTGTTATTGCAAATATTGGTTGCATTAAATGTGATAACTTTGAGCTTTTCTCCCTAGGTCTCCTAAGTGTCCAGTTGGACTTTCCTGGTAAACAAATGTCAATAAATAAATAAATAAATACATATATTTCATAGTACTTTCATGTAATTAATTTTCTTTAATGCATTTTTCTACTCATTTATTCATAATTTTTATTATGACTATTTTTATATCCTCCATCTCTTTATAAAATTCATATATTTATTAAATTAGGACCAGGAACATTTATTCTTTTAATACTTTGCAGAATATCATTAGATTCAGATGACTCTATTTTTCAAATTCCTTCCACAACTCTTTTCTCATTTTTTTTAATTTCTGTACCTACCCCTCTTTTCTCTATACAATTTCATAATATATTTTCCACCTCCACTACAATGTACTTCATACCATAAACAATAGTCTTGCCATCTTTTTTAATAAAATTCATCCTGCTTTCTTGATACTTCACTCTCTTGCAAAAAGGTAGAAAAGTATTCTCCCTTTCCTTGTAATAAACTTATGTTTGTACATTACAGTACTGATTTTGTTTATAAAAAAATATAATATTGTCAAATTAAATCTCTATATGCTCTTTTCGTATTCTTCCAAAACAGTTTTCAACATTATATATTATATAATATTATATATTAATATATTATATACTCTTTCTTATGTTTTTGTTTAAAAATAATTTAACAATCCATACTTTTATTTAAAAAGCATCAATATATGACCCTCTTAACTTTATTAGTTCTTCTCAGAAACCTCTCTTCACTATCTACATCTCCACTTATTCTCTTATTTCTTTTTCCTTTCTCTACATAGGGCCGGATTTACGAAAGCTTGCACAGAGTGCAAGAAAAGTGTAGGAGCTCACGGCGGCAATATGTCAGCCGTGCGATCCAGGTATAGCAGGCAGGGGCGTGCACGAGAGCTGCTAAAGCTACTTTTGCACGGACAGTATTATGGTTTGCAAATTACCTCATTTGCATCTGAAAGCTATGCAAATGAGGTAAATTTGCAATCCAGGAAACACTAACCTGTCCGTGGAAGATTAGTGTTATCTGCAGAAATGTACTCAGTTGGTAACGGAGTACCATTCTGCAAATAGCTAAACTGAGCTATGACAGCTCCAAATAAAGGATACATACAGTTGAGGAAGCATGCCAATGGCCAAATATAAGGCCATTGGCATTTATAAATGTTTAAAATCATTAAAATCTAATTTCTTTTTACCCGATATCTGATGTTTAAGCATAGCGCAGCACCGCACAAATGTGCAGTGCTTTAAAAAACAAGAAAATAATTTAAAAATAGCCAAAAATAGGCATTTTCACTAAAAAGCTTATACTGCCATGCAGGTGAATGGCAGGCTGAAGACAACATGGCCACTGAGTAGTGGTTGCTAAGGGGGGGGAAGCTCAGTGTGAGAGATGTAACCATGCGTTAGTAGGCAATCCTATGCAAATGAGGATAAGGATAGTAAATCCCAAATTTTCCCCAGCATGTGAGCCATGTCCCAAGAGTATAAGTGTAGGAGTAGGTGAGTAGTAGAGTAGAATATAGGTGACATCATGAGGGGGTATGTCAGAAAGTCTGTAAGCTAATTGGAGCACAGTGGCTTGTGTTTGCCCTGACTTGCTCAGGATTGCAAGAGGCATGTCTACAGTTGTCCTATTTGAAAACCTGAAAACAAAGATGCATACTGTTCAAAGTTTGGAAATTTCTTGCAAACATGCACACAGCATGTGTGCTCATGTGCGCTCATGTGCGTGCATGTGCTTGTGTTTGTGCAGCGCTGCCTTGGGCTGAAACAGAAAGGAAAAAGGAAGGAAAAGAAGTAGTAGGAAGTTAACCAAGGAGAACTAGCAGAGCTGCCAGGTAAAATATATCAGAATCAGCCAATTGCACAGGGAGCAGACTATCCCAGCCCAGCCCAGCACTTTAAACTCTGCAAACAGCATCCCCCCCTGTTTTTCCCAAGAACTCTGCAACACTGCAGTATACAAAGAGGGAAAGCTTAAAAAGCTTAAGTCAGACAAAATGTTAGGGGCTGCTCTTGCTATCATAAACCAACATGTGCAAGGTGCTGAGGGTGGTGCCATTGCGAATGCTGCTGAGCAACCCACAGTAAGAAGATGGAGAAGAGTGCACAGACCCAGGGTAACCTACAAGGGGCTACATGAGCTGGAGATAGTGGAGCGCTATAGGGTGGACAGAGACCTCCTGCAGCAAATTGTTGAGCTGTGCCGGGCATGCCTCACACACAGAATCAACAGAGGGGAACCCATCCCAGTGGATATCAAGTATGTGTTGGTATAAGAATGCTAGCTACAGGTACCGTCCAGAGACCAACTGGTGATATGATGGGGATTTCACAGGCATCAGTATCCAGGGTACTCCACCAGTTCCTGGATGCCATGTCAGCACATGTCGGGGACCACGTATATTTCCCCAATTCCTGTGAGGCATTGGCCAGCAATATGTGTCTTTTCCACCAAATAGCAGAATACCCTGAGGTAGTGGGTGCAATAGACTGCATGCACATATGCATCAAAGCACCAACCAATGGGCGGGGTAGGGTCTACATCAACTGCAAGGGCTTCCCCTCCATCAACTGCCAGGTCATATGCGATGCCCAGGGCATAATAATGAATGTGTGTGCTGGCTGCCCTGGAAACTATCACAATTCCCACATCTGGCATCTGATGGAGCTGTACCAGAGATTTGCCAATGGGGACATCCCTGATGGTCACCTAGTGGGGGATGCTGGATACGCACTGGTGCTGTGGTTGATGACACCCATCAGAAATGCACACACACCTGAACAAGAACTCCATAATGAGGCACATGCACAAACAAGAAACATAATTGAGCATGTGTTTGGGATGCTCAAGTCATGGTTCCGGTGCCTGGGCACATCTGATGGAGCCTTGCAGTACTCACCAACTACATGTACCCAAATTTTTATGGTATGTGCCAAGCTACACAATATGATCCTGCGGAAACAGCTGCAGTAGGAACAGCATGGGGCAGGGCCAAACAGCCCCCCACCATTGCCAAGGCCTGCACAAACACAGTGTGACTTGGAGGAGGAACAACCTGAGCCTGCCCCAGTAGGCAGAAGGAGGCGGGCCCAGTATGCCCTGGCCTTGGCAAAGAGGCAACGCATAGCACATAAACTGACTCAGTAGGAACCCTGGAAATGACACCTCTCTCTGACTCACACATACAGTTAAAGGGATGCCTAACTTGACACTACCTGTTTTCAAACATGTATAGGGAGTGTACTATGTGTATCCAACATAGGCAGCCCTGCAGCACCACCTGAGGCATGAGTACCCTATTTTAAGCAATATAACGCACTGCTAAGCACATTTTACCAGTATTGAGCATATTAAAATTCAATTGCTTGTAGCTGTGCACCACGCTAACCAGCGCAATGTTGGGCAAAGTAGGGCAATGTTGAGCCACGTTGGGCATCGTCGGGAAAAGTTGGGCAAAGTCGAGCAAAGTTGGGTAAACACACTCACACCTGCTTTACTGTTCCTTAACCAGTCAGGTCTGCCCAGCAGGAAAATAAGAAGCTGTGACAGGGCACGAACTCAGGATACTATGCACTATAGTCACAGTACTGAACCACTAAGCCATGACAGCATTTCAATGGCACAGACTCAAATTAAGTCACTCACACATACCAGTTGGGGGGGGGGGGTCACATACCTAACAGTCACAGCCAGCAGGACACTTGTAGACAAATGCAAACATAAACAAATGCTGTATCATGCCCTCTGAAGAGGCATATGAGTAACTTCCCCCAGGCCTATGCAGACAGATTATAGCATGCCAGGCAGTGTGATGTGGGTTGGGTAGGCTATGAAGTCACAAACTAATATGCGTGTAATTGGAAGCTAACATCTGTAGTATAGGGGTATGCCTCAAGCCAGTATGATAGGCAACAGTACAGACTGAAATGGAGTACCTGAAAAGGCAGTGCAGGCCTAGCAAATGTGTATAAGTGTCAGGTGTACCCCTCATCTTATGTACACCCACAGTAACAATCAGGTGTGCCCCCCCGGGTAGAAATGTACAAATAATAGCTGTCCCCCCTGTATGTAGAAATGTTGATAAATCTGTGCAAATTGACTCATGGAAGCCCTGCAGGCACAGCGTGCTTCCTGTCAATGTACAACACAAAGGTGAGCCCTGAAGTAAAAACCAACTTGATTTTTCACACACATATAGTATATATGCCCATAGTAGGCATGTTCACACACAAACAAATTTAGCAAATGTCAGTCAGCAACATACTGAAAGGTCATACTGGGCATGCTCTCACACTTAGGCCATGTCTGAGTACAGCAGTGGGCCACACATATCTGGCAGTTGCAGTTCTTACTCCAGACACTTGTCACTATTCACCAGTCCTGCCTTGTGCACACAGTGATATGAAAACAGACCCATATAATATATTGGACTTCTATCATAATCAAACTATGTACTACAAGTACTTAAGTTGTTCATTGAAAGTGAAAATCCAAAGAAGATCAGTAAATCTCCGATCAGTATCATCAAGAAACAATGAGCAGTCCTAACATCATCCAAGCCATGTTCTGGCAAAAATATTGCCAAAGAATCCATAGAGAACCATGAAGCTTTCTTTTGCTATGTCATAAATATCAATGTAAACTCATATATGTTCTGAGTCAGGGCAAAGTGTAAATGAATACATGTACATGACTGACATTGCCAACATCTTGTCAGATGGGTTCATACATATTTACCCCCTGTCACTGACAAAAGGGCCCATTACCATACCTGGAGATTGTGAAAACCCGGAAATCACATATACAATGGTTAAACAGCTCTATCCAAACCTAAAAACATGGCATCTTTGGGGTGACATGGTTTCCCTGGCTGTGTCATATGTGAACTCCAAAACAAACAGACCCTGCATCTGAACAGTCTGTTGAGACTCACCCTCTGTACAGGATATGAAACTGTTGAATGGGTTACAGCAACGTTTGGCACACTCCACAAGTGTTGATGCACAACAGACCACGGGAACTATTGTCTTATAAGCCTAATAAGCCTGATGTGCAAGGCCATGGAGTCCATCATTATGGAACTCATAAACAGAGCTATTGGGAGCCTACAAACACCCAACCCTACCCATTTTGGTTTGGTCAGGGGCAGATCATGGTTCCTAAACCTACTAGACAGTTTTCAAGGCAGTCACCCAGGACACCCATCAATGAAATGAGATACACACGGCCTAAATCAACTTTGAAAAGCCCTTTTCCAGCATCCCACACACATATGTCATATCCAGAAAATCAACAACCTGTGCATAAACATGTATGTCATCTGATGGATTGCCAACTGGGGCACAGATAGATCCCACAAGGTAAGAATTGTGGTCTCCCTGTTGGACTGAAAGCTGGTAACAACTACTGCCCCCCATGGCTCAGTCTTGGGACCCCTCCTGTCTGGTGTATACTTTTCAGAAATACAGTCAAACACACAAGGGCTATGGTTAGCAAGGTTTGTGGATGACTGCAAAAAGGTTGTCATAATCAGTGTTTGGGACAACAGAGACATCCTTAAAAAGGGTCTCAGTCAGACAAATGTGATGTCAAAGTTATGGCCTTGAGCTACAGTCATACAAATACCACATAGGTGCCAACACCCTAAATATGGAGGTGATAATAAGGGATCTATGGACACATGTTGATAGTCATCTCTACTTCCAGAAACACATTCACAAAGTGGTTAAAAAATCATGCTATGTGTTCCCACAAATTGTCAAGGTCTTTGCATGTAGGTCAAAGGAGGTTCCCTCTACTCATCAGTCATCAGACCCATCAGAGAATATCATGGCACATTTGCGATGAATCTGATTAGACACCTTCAGCAGCTGGAAAGACCACTGAAGTACCTCAACAAGAGGATTACTGGCCTCAAACAGTTGCACCATGCAACAAGACTGAAGTTAGTTCAATCTGTACTCTGTTGCATACTATCTACTCAGGCGATCTCTGCCCAACGGACAGGTCCATGTCTAATGCAGAACTGATGTACATGCGCTATCTGAAGTAAACCCAAGCTCACTATGCCACATGCTCCAGGGATATCATCATCACAACAATAAATAGAACATGTTGGAGGGATACATTACTAACTCACATACTTCCCTTGCTTTGGAACAGGCTCCCAACCTACATTAAACTGACTCCCTCACTGACACTCTTCCAGTGGAGCCTTGATGAGTGTATGTGAAACTGAATTATCACACCATGGATCACTTCATCAGCTCTACTACACAGAGACCTAGGGAACTAACCATATGTGTGGTGATAGCTGCACACTCTGGCCATACTAATATATGCCTTCAGGCAGATAGCCTATTACCTACCTATGTACCTATATATATGTAGGGGAAACACAGTATAATAAGCCAAAGATGGATGAGCAGAGATGTGTGTAAGAGGGTGACCATGACAGGGAGCCATCCAGGACTGTCTCACCCAACAGACATCCCAATGGCACAAAGGACAAGAGGTGCACATCTCACCCACTGTACATAACAGCCACCAGTATCAGTAAGCGTACAGTGTATGTGGTCCATGTGCCTGCTGTACAACATGACTGTACAATCAGACCTCTCAACCAATTGGGGACAAATTTCAACAGAATCAGGGACAAGTCAAGAAAAAATCAGGGACAATCAGGGACACTTTTAAAATATTAGTGCTACTAACCTGAAACATTGACAGAATCAGAGCATATAAATTAATACACATTTTCTGAAGTAAAAGAAGACTATAACTCTTAATTATTATCATTATTCATTAAGTGTAATTCACCACCTTTCCTCCAAAAGTCACTATTTTTAGGAGGGATTAAGAGGGACAGAGCTAAAATTTAAGTCAAAATCAGGGACATCCCTGAAAATCAGGGACAGTTGAGAGGTATGTGTACAATGAAGTACACATCTACTATCTGTAGACATGTACCTGTCACATAGGTTCATAGGTATGTAGTAGACTATCTTCATGAAGGCATATATTAGCCTAGGCAAGTTGTGCAGCTTTCACCACCCCATTGGTTAGTCTCCTAAGCCCTAGTTCTAATAGTTAGTACCTAAGCCCCTTTCTAGTGGGGCTGCTGATGTGATGCCTGGCATGAATTATCTGTTTCCAATCCACTTATCAAGGTTCCTATTGAAGAGTGTCAGTGAAGAGCTCTGTCTGATGTACATTGGGACTCTGTTCCACAGTAAGGCGAGTGTCTGGGATGGTACTCTATCCCACCAGCATGTTGTATTCATTGCTATGATGAGGGTCATATCCCTGGAGTGTGTAGTGTGACTCAATTTTGTTATCCGTAGATGGAGCATGTTCAACAGTTATGTGTGTTGGACATGGCTCTGTATGTTAGGCAGAGTGTGCCTTTGAGTAGGCGGTACGCAGCGGAGAACAGATTTAGTTTTACCAGTTGTGTTGCATAATGCAACTGTTTGAGGCCAGTAATCTTCTTGGTGAGGTACCTCTGTGATCTCTACAGCTGCTGGATATGCTTAGTCGAGTACATCCAAAATTGTGCATTGTATTCAATGATGGGTCTGATGACTTAAGAATAGAGGGCCACCATTACCTCTTTTGATCCTGATGCAAACCCTTTGTTGATTAGATGGGCCACATAGGATTTCCTAATCACTTTGGCAACATGGTTGTCAAAGGAAAGATGAATATCTACTTGTGTCCCCACATCCCTTATTACCTTGTCAGTTCTTAGGGGTAACACCTGTGTGGTAGTTTGTGGGTACTTTATTTTCACCAAAGGGGATTACTATGCATACTTCACATTGAGCTTGAGCCCATGATTCTGACACCACACATCTGTCTCAGAGAGTCCCTTCTGGAGAATATTTGTGTCATCCGGGGAATCTATTATGGCAAACATTTACAGTTCCCAGGAAACTTAGTCAACCACAACCCTCCTGTGTTGGCGTGTACTTTTGAGAAGTCTATACCAAACAGGAGGGAGCCCAGGACTGAACCCTGGGGGACACCAGTTGTTACCAGTGTAGAGTCTGACATGCAGCCAGCAACTCTTAATTTGTGGGATCTATCTGTGAGCCAGTTTGCAGTCCATCTTGTGATGTATGGATTCATGCCCAGGTTGGTGAGTTTATCTATGATACCTGACTGGGGAATGGTGTCAAAGGCCTTAGCGAGGTATAGGTAGGCTGTGTGGAGCTCATTTCAATCATCTGTAGCCTGGGTAACTGTCTCAAAGAAATCCACTCAGTTCAGGAGGCGTGATCTGCATTTGATGAAGCCAAACTGGGTATGCTCTACTGTGTGAAGGTTCCCAATGTCTTTATTGTTGGCTTCCATTATGATTGGCTCCATTGCCTTGCAGATCAGACTCGTCAGGCTCATACAGCGTGAATGCCAAGAGTCTTTTGTGGCCCCACCCCTGTGGAGTGAGAAGAACATTGCTGTGCAACATTCTATGGGTACATATCCTGTAAAGAGGATGTAGAGAGAGGTGCAGGTTTCCTTGATGAATATGGATACATCCCCACCCAGTGTGCTATGATCCAGGTTCTGATGCTGGAAGGTATGAAATGAGTAGATGGTAGTGCTGGTGTGCTCTCTGGAGCCTTGAACTAGGTTTCTGTTACTGCACAGATATCAATATTCTCCATACTGAGAAGTGCCTCGAGTGTGTACATTTGGAGGCTGAAACGTCTGGCAATGAGTAGCATTTATCTCATTTTGTGGTTATTTGTGTTGGTTATGGGGTTTGGTTTGTCCTGAGTGACCGGTGTTCCACACGTGAAGTCAATGCTTCATTGGTACGATCTGACCATAAGCTAATTACCCTACATATCCACATTTTGCCCCCACCCCCATTAAGAAAACCATGTTAAAAAATGTATCCAATGCCAACTTCATGCTTTTTAAGACAGAAGTGGTGAACTTCAGGACACCCATGCAGATGGACAATACAGTTACGACTAATGAATCCTACACAATTGCACTTTATAAGCACTTACATGAATGCACAGATTGTGTTATCACAAACAGAACCAAGATGCTATACTCCAAGAAAAGGAAGCCAATCTGGTGGTCCCCTGCCATAAACAAACTGCACAACAGAAGGAAGAAACTGTTGCAAAGGAGGGTAAAATCCCATGAGTGGAGGAGCTCCCAGGTCAGCCTCAATAAGAAGGTGCGATCCCTGATAAAATCCTCCAAAGCTAGTTACAAAAACAAAATCGCCACTGATACTAAAGACAACCACAAAGCATTATATAGCTATGTCAAGAATCTCAATGGAAACACACAGATCTGCTCTGAGTTGCAGCACAATGGCACTAAATATACAGACCCAACTGATATTGCCAACATCCTGGCAGATAGCATCAGTGCTAACTTTACCCCCCTTTCATCCATGAAAGAGCCCATCTCTATACCGGAAGAATGCAAAGTTGCTGTCATCACTGCGGCACAGGTAGAAAACACTCTCCAAAGCCAGGAACACAGCTTCCATGGGACCAGATAAAATCCCAGGCTGTGTTCTACATGAACTACAGAACGAACTGGCCCCACACCTAAGTACCATATTCAATCATAGCCTCACCTCAGGCTTTGTGCCTGCTGAATGGTGCACAGTGATGGTTATCCCACTACACAAGGAGGGAGCCACCACGAACCCCAGGAACTAGCGCCCCATTAGCCTGATGAGCCTGGTCTGCAAGGCCATGGAACGTGTCATCATGGAACTTATAAACAAAGACATTGGTAATCCCCAACCTCTGGACCAGAACCAGTTCGGGTTTGTAAAATGAAGATCATGCCTCCTAAACCTGATAGACTTCTTTGAAGCAGTCACCAAAGCCGTAGACAAGGGTAAGGTGGTTCACACAGCCTATCTAGATCTTGCCAAGGCTTTCGATACCATCCTCCACTCTGGAATTATAGATAAACTAACTAAACTAGGTATAAATCTCTATGTCACAAGATGGGTTGCCAACTGGCTCACTGACAGAACCCACACTTTGAAAGTAGCAGACTCCAAATCAGACTTCAGACCAGTGACAATTGGAGTACCACAGGGTTCAATCCTGTGTCCTGTCCTGTTTGGTATCTACTTCCCTGAAGTACAGGCTAACACAGAAGGTCTTTGGTTAATGAAGTTCCCAGATGACTGCAAACTAGGAGCCATAATTGAAACTAACAATGTGGGCATCCTACAAAAGGGCCTCACTGAGATAGATGCCTGGTGTCAAAGCCATGGCCTCAAGCTCAATGCCAAAAAGTGCATTGTCATCCCCTTTGGGAAAAACTCTGTACCCATGAACTACAACATAGGCGGTAGTATACTTAACACTGAAAGTGTGATAAGAGACCTTGGGGCACAGGTGGACAGTAGTCTCCCCTTTGATAATCACATCGCCACAGTAGTCAGGAAATTCTTCTACATGGCACACCTCATCACAAAAGGTTTCTCATGCAGAAAAAAAGAGGTCATTGTTCCGCTCTACTCATCACTCATTAGATCCATTATAGAGTACAATGCCCCTTTTGGTATGTACCTACAACAACTGGAAATCCAGCAGAAATACCTCACAAAGAGGATTAGCAGCCTCAAATACATGCCCTACACAGGCCATCTCAAAACACACCAGCTTTACTCTGTCGCATATCACCTACTCAGAGGTGATCTCTGCCTAACATACAAAGCTATGTCAAATAGAGAGCTGTTGGACATGCTCCACTTAAAGAAATCCCAATCCCTCCAAGATTTGGCCTCAAAACCCGGACCGAAATACAAAAGGAGGCAGTGTGTCCATTTTCATAAAGGATACCCCCACCTCCAGGTTAGTGGCACAGCACGAGGCCTCGGAGACCATCCAAGTGCAACTAACAGTTGGCAAAGCTGCTTAAAGGATCGTAGCCTGCTACAGATCACAAAACTTGTCTCAGGACCTTCACTCAGCATTCCTGAGAACACTGGAAAATATAAAGGTCATACCAAACACCATGATATTAGGAGATTTCAACTACTCAAACATTGATTGGGAGAATTACTCAAGTACAAACTCCTTTGCCCAATGCTTCCTAGAGTTTATAAACTCAAACGCCCTGGAACAGCTGGTCAACACACACACTAGAGGTGACAACATACTGGACCAGATCATCACCAACAAGGGGGATCAGTGATCCACACCAGAGTTAAACCCCTTGCTGGTAAGATCAGATCAGGTAATCACACTGGACATCCACATTCCGACCCCACCCCCAGTCAAGGAAACCACGGTGAAAACTTTTTAAAAGCAAACATCACACTTCTCAAGACCGAAGTGGAAAGTTTCAAAGCCTCCTTGCTACAGGATAATGATATCCAATCCACAGAATCCTTTACAAGTGCATTCTATGGCATATGCAGGGATGCATGGATTGAGCCATCCCAAGTAAAATTAAGACTCACTCCTCCAAAAAGAGGAAACCAGTCTGGTGGTCCTTGGCCATAAATAAGCTATACAACAGAAGGAAGAAACTACTGCATGATAGACAAAATTCCAAAAAGGAAAGGCATCACTGATCATTATTAGCAAGAAACTACGATTGCTCATAAAATCATCCAAGGCCAGTTTCTAAAGAAAAATTGCCAAGGAATCTAAAGATAACCACAAAGCCTTCTTTAGCTTTATCAAACATTTAGGTGGCAACTCTCAGATATGCTCTGAGCTACTGCAAAATGGCAAAAAATACACTGAACCAACTGACATTGCCAATATCCTGGCAGACAAGTTCAGTGCAAACATCACCCCCCCCACCCCCAAAAGGGCCCGTGTCCATCCCAGAAGAATGAAGAGCCCGAGACATCACAAACATGTGGGTAAAAACAGTCCTCTCGAAAGCTAAGAACACAGCATCAATGGGACCGGATGGTGTCCCAGGCTGTGTCTTACACAAACTCCAAAAGGAACTAAACCCTCACCTAAATTCACTGTTCAGACTCAGCTTTACAACAGGCTATGTACCCAAAGAATGGCGTACAGCAACAGTCATCTCGCTCCACAAAGGTAGTGCCATAACAGAACCTGGGAACTGTCACCCTATAAGCCTGACCAGCCTGGTCTGCAAAGCTATGGAGCGAATTATCATGGAACTCATAAACAGAGACATTGGGAACCTCCAGACACTGGACCCTACCCAATTCGGCTTTGTTAAAGGCAGATCCTGCCTTCTAAACTTAGTTGACTTCTTTGAAACAGTTACAAAGGCCATAGATGAAGGGAAGGTAGTCCATACAGCCTACCTGGACCTCACTAAGGCGTTCGACACCATTCTCCACTCTGGCATCACAGACAAGCTTACCAGCTTGAACATTAACCCCTATGTCATGAGATGGGTGGCCAACACACATGGTCAGAGTTGCGGATGCCATGTCCGACTCTAAACCAGTCACAAGTGGCGTCCCATAGGGCTTGGTCCTGGTACCCCTCCTGTTCAGTATATACTTCTCTGAGGTACAGGCAAGCACGAGAGGACTATGGCTGACCATGTTCACAGATGACTGAAAACTAGGGACCATAATCGACTCTCTGGCTGACACAGACATCCTCTGGAAGGGTCTTACAGAGACAGATACCTGGTGTCAAAACCATGGCCTCAAGCTGAATGCCAAAAAATGCATAGTCGTCCCATTTGGAAAAAACAAAGTGCCCACGAATTACCACATAGGTGGTAATCCACTAGGTACAGAAAATGTAATTAGGGACCTGGAGACCCAGATAGAAAGTAACCTCTCCTTTGATAATCACATTGCCAAAGTGGTTAGAAATTCCTTCTATGTAGCCCACCTAATCACGAAAGGGTTCACCTCTAGATCAAGAGAGGTCATTGTGCCCCTCTTCTCATAACTCATTAGGCCCATAATAGAGTACAATGCCCCATTTGGTATGTACCTTAATTGGCACATGCAACAGCTGGTAAGACCACAGAAGTACCTCACTAAGAGGATCATGGGCCTCAAAGAGATGCCCTATGCAGCTCGACTAAAGAAACTCCAGCTCTACTTGGTTGCTTACTGCCTGCTCAGAGGTGATCTATGCCTGACGTATAAGGCCATGTCCAACCCGGAATTAAAGGACATGCTCCACCTCAAGAAAACCAAATCTCTTAGAGCCACACGCTCCAGTGAATTAAACCTCAGCACAGCAATAAACAGAATGCGCTGGAGGGATAGATTCCTGTCCCAGAGACTTCCCATATTCCAGAATAAACTACCTATCTATATCAAACAAAGCTCCTCATTAGCACTCTTGATGATTGGATGGGAAATAGGAAATTCACCCTGGGGATCACTTCTGTGTCTCTGCTTGACAGTGGCATAGGAAAATACATTTCTTGGGTGGCAAAAGCCAGGGTACCTTTTTGGCTGGGCTTGTATAGGCCCCAAGGCCGATAGCCTAGTACCTACCTATGAACCTATGAACCTTTGAGTCTTGCCTAAAAAAGGTAATATGGGGACAGCAAGAATTTTGGCCAGTATTCAAAAGCATAGGGGCGACAGGTGCAAACCATCTGTAGCGAAGTAACGAGGCTTGTCTATCATGTCATCGCAGGCAGACAGAGACTGGATCCCCTTTGCATGACACCAGAAGCTCAGCCAATTGTTGAAGTTTATTGTCTTTCTGTTATATTGCAATATCATGTAGGTGAAGGTAAGATGCTCCTCAAGGTCAGGGTCATACCAACCTGCGCTACATGATCATAGAGCTAATATAGATCTCCTGTCATGTTGTCCTGGGAGGTATGTCTCAGGTCATTCACATTGACATGTACAAAGAACACATCATATATGTACCTGTTCTGGAGTGATGTAAGTGCCTGTGTTATGTGGCGGATCATAGCACCTGACAGACAACTGACAGTAACCTTTCCCTAGTCCAGCTGAGTGAGTGGAACATCTGTGTGCCTGACTTGAAGTCACCTATTACTAGTGTGTTGGGTATGCTGTTTTGCCTTAGGGCATGTTGTGAGACACACTGCTTTGGTGTATTATGTGTTTTTTGGCGTGTGCTTGGAGGTGCATGTTGCTTGCTTGTCTGCTTATGAGGACACTCTCTCTTTTTCTGATTAATATTTGTATTCTCTGAGTATAGTAATGTGTATTTATGTGTGTGTTTTGCTGGTGCTTATATTGTAGGTCTATGTGAGACAGTTGGTGTTGTGCTTGTATTACCCTACTCCTCCTTACTGTATTGTCCAGTATTGGGTTGACAGAGCTTAGCCTGTTGTGAGACACACTGCTTTGGTGTATTATGTGTTATTTGGCGTGTGCTTGGAGGTGTATATTGCTTGCTTGTCTGCTTATGAGGACACTCTCTCTTTTTCTGATTAATATTTGTATTCTCCGAGTATGGTAATGTGTATTTATGTGTGTGTTTTGCTGGTGCTTATATTGTAGGTCTATGTGAGACAGTTGGTGTTATGCATTTATGACCCTACTCCTCCTGACTGTATTGTCCAGTATTGGGTTGACAGAGCTTAGCCACCGGTTTGACCCTGTGTGTGCCACTGTGTGGTGCATTAACCCATATATGATATGGTCATGGCCTATGCATACAATACACTCACAATACTTCTAGTATGATAAGACTGCAGAGGTTAGCAAATGTGAAAAAAACCTTTGGGAAAACTGTCAGCAAGGAATGTCTGTATTGCACCCTGTAACTCCATATTGCTTGCTGAAGTGTAAAGACGTACTTAGTTTGGATTAAGAACACCGTACTTTCCAACTGTGTGTGTGTGTGTGTGTGTGTGTGTGTGTGTGTGTGTGTGTGTGTGTGTGTGTGTGTGTCTCTCCCTGGGGAGAGAGCAACCTTTTTGGAGACTACTCACACCCCTTAAAAGTGGTATACTCATCTTTGTCAAGTCTGATGATGTCACCATCCTACAAATATACCTGTGGAAAGGTGAAATCCCAGTAATGTGTATAGCACATCATGTAAATGCATACTGCTGTAGTTTCATAATGTAGTTAGGAAGGAGTATGAATCTTGCACTTGCTGACTGTGTGTGTGTGTTCCAGGTGTGTGACACTACTGGCCCATGTGGAGTGGGTTTTTATTTTTCTACTGTATGACATATCACAATGACAACTGTATGTGCATTGCATATGTAAGGTAGCTGTGGGTCAAATCCATATACATACATGTGACCTTGATTATTTCATAGGTGGGTACTCTGTTTTCTCCATGAACGCATCTATCTTTGCCAGAGTGTGATGATGCTTTCCAGACCTTAGGTCACTTTTGTATGCTTGTGACAAGCTTAGCCACTGCAGTGATCCCTGGGCTACCTCTTCTGTTTCACATCCACTCATCACGGTTTCTATTAAAGAGTGTGAGTGAGGGTTTATGCTTGAGATATATTTGAAACCTGTTCCAAAGCAAGCAAAGTCTGGCAAAGATGACTAATCATTATAGGTGCGCAACAACCTCTGTGGATCTGCATGCAAACCCTTTATTGTTTATGTGCTCCACAGAGGAATTTCCAAAACCCTTTGATAATGTGATTATCAAAGGAGAGATAGCTAAACACATGGCTCTATGTATACATTAGTACCTGTTCCACATTTTGGGGGCTACTACCTATGTGGTTTTCTGGGGATACTTTGTTTTCTAAAAGTGGATAACTATGCTTTCTTTGGCTTATAGCTTTACAGCATGAGTTTGACACCAGGTATCTGTCTGTATGATACACTTTTGGAGGATGTGTGTGTCATCTGGAGAATAAAGTATAGCCCACAGTATGCATTGTCATCAGACGTGGGCAGACATATCCCTACTGTGTTTGCTTGTACCTAAGAAAGCTATATGCCAAACAGGAGTGGTCCCAGGACTGAGTGCAGGTGAATACCACTTGTTACTGGCATAGAATAGTACATGGAGGCTGCAAATGCTACTGTGTCCTACAGCTGTGCAATAGTTGTCAAGTCATCATTTAACAATCATTTATATCCAGTCTGTTGAGGTTATGTATAATACCAGAATGTGGGATGGGTAAGAATTGCTGGTGAGCTATAGCTTGGCTGTGTTGACCTCCCCTCCCTCACCTATAGCCTTGTTAACTGGCTTGAAGGCTACTAGGTGTAGGAGCCATGATCTGGCCTTTAGAGAACATAAGTGGGTATGGTGCAGTGTTTGTAGGTTCATAATGTCTCTGTTAATGAGTTCCATAACGCTGTGTTCCATAACCTTCCAGATAACATTTGTCTGACTTATAGGGTGAGAGTTTCCAGGATCTGTTGTAGTTCTACCCTTAATCAATTTATGTTAACATTTGCACTGGGTGTGAAGAGGTTGGACAGGTTTAAGAATAAGTATATTAGAGGGTCAGACCAGGTTTGAAGGTTAGTAGACCAAGCCAAATAGGCAGGGTTAAGTTGGTTTGTACATGTGCTGAGGAGGGTTGCAGAGTATATTGTGAAATAGATGCTAAGGATGAAGCCACCAGGTAACAGGAAAAGAGGAATGCCTATGATGAGAGTTATGGCTGTGGTGAGAGAGGACATGCAGGTGGATGATGTGACAGCGCAAGATGCAGAGGGCAGGAAGAAATGGAAACAGATGATCTACTGTAGCGACCCTAATGGGAGCATCTGAAAAGTGAAGAAGAAGACATTGTAGCTCAACCCTTGTGGACTGTGGACACCATTACCGTGCATCATTCCACAAGTGTGTAACCTGTATAGAGGCTGCATCTGGACAGAGTGTTTAGGTGAGTGGTGACTTCATATGTCAGCTTGTGTATGCACAGCCAGGGACACTGCCCAGTACCATTGCCACTGTGGTTTAGACTTTGGTAAAGAGATGTTTTAACTAGAATGTCTGTGAATCATCAGGTCTGGAAATGTGGCCCTTGTGTAATGACACGGTGGTGAAATCCGCATTCAAACTGTCTGACAAGGAATTGGTAATGTCAGTCAGATAAATGTACTTTGTGACCATTTACATTAACTGTGACCCAATCTGAGATTTCCCTGTAGATAATAAACAACACTATAGAAAGCTTTAGTGTTGTGTTTGGAATCCTTGCCATTTTGTATTTTGAAGCTTGCCTTGTATGTTTATTGAGGGATTGTATTTTCCCAATGATATTGACCAGAGAGGTTATCCTTTCTTTGTATGTAACTCTTTTTTTGGTACAACTTCACATCTTCTATTATATATTTAATTTATGACAGGGGTCTATGAGAATAAAGCCCTTTTACTGTATAAGTGAGAATTTATTGTGTTTGTGACAGCATGGTCCATGCAACCATGTAGGTGAACAGTGTGCATTACTAAAGGATTATGCAGCTGGGACAGTGTTAACCTTAGTAATGCAAACCAATGACAGATAGCAACAACAGCATCACCCACAGCACAGTGTCATACACACACATGCGTACTCAAGTTCCAAAATGTGTGTAGTACACTGCATACTGGCCACCAGTAGAAACTATGGAGTGTTAACACTAGCCAGTACAGTTCATGTCACCCTGCCCATGTGTCCAATATGCATGTACATGCAGACAGTGCACCTCCACCATGTTCACAAATGGACACCTGCAAACCTGTGTTGCACACACCCCACACTTACTGTCCACTGTATAATGCATGCTGACACAACTACACACATCAGCCAAGTGGCACATGGGCAAACAAAACACAGTTGGAATAAACAATAATGAAAACAATACAACATTGCTAATTACAGCTTTAATGCATCATGCCTGTTCAGCTACACCTTCAAAGATATCATTACACATTACTACTGACAACATGCTACATATCCAACCCTTGCTATACATTATTAAAGTCACCCTGTGCATCAGCACCATGTTAGCCTGTTCCTGCATCAATGTTACAGATGACAGGAGGTGGCACAGGTTTCATCATATGCACAGGGTGTGTTGTTGGTTTTCCAGAGGCCTACACTGAGCCCTACAATCAACATGTGTGTGTGAGTGTGTGTGTGTGAGGGCCATGAGTACTGTTATAGGCCAATATTGATGTAATGTGTGTGGGTATGTGTTTGCCCTAGGTTTCTGGTTTACGTGTGTGTGTCTGCATGCACACAGTTCCACCATGTGGCTGCCATATACGGGGATTTGTGAGACAGCTACAGACTGTACCTGGCAGGCTTTACAGATCACCATCTCTGGCCATGGATATGGAACCTGTGCCTGGCAGGGGTGCTACAGACAGTATCAGGTACTAATACAGATTGGGTACTATCCGAAGAGGTTGACATATGTCCACTGGATCCAGGTCCCTGCTGGGACTGGCCAGAGCTACGTGAGCGTGGTCTGCTAGGACAGTCTATGGACACCCACCCCCAGCATTGCTAGGGCTGGTACTGGCACTATGGGAGCAGCTGTGACTTGCTGGATGTCCATGGTGACTGATGTTGCTGGCATACATCCACATCAATGTCTCAACCATCCCGCACTGTTTTGACACATGGACATGACATTGTGGAGGACATCCAATGTCTCACCCCAACATCTATCAATGACCTGAGTGTAGTTACATATGGCACCTGCTAGGTCACGGATACTGTCATTTACAGAGGTGCTATGAGCCCTCTGTGCCCTTAGTCCCTGTCTGGTGTACTGCTCCATTTGTGTCTGTGCCTCCATGACAGCCTGGAACATGCATGTGGTAGAAAGAGGTGTGGCACGTCTGCCAGGGGCATGATGACCAGCAGTACTCTGACAAAAACCCCTGGGCATCTGCCTATGTGGTACCATTCCAGACATCTGGCTATGGCTGCTGTGTCCTGATACATGTGCCATAGATACCACACTGTCCTGGCCAGTGCCGACCATACACTGTCCCTCAGCTAAGGGCAATGGTGATGATGAATGTACAGGCAGTATGACTGTGTGCATGGATGGGGTGGAGACTTCTGTACTGTCAATTGGTGGCCCAACAACAGATCCTGACAAACCTGCCTGTGCCTCAACACACCTATCCTCATCATCACTGTCTGTCTCCGTGACATCAGATTCCCTGCTGTACTGAACCAGCCCCACCTCCTGTGAGAGGAAAACAGGAAACATACTTTAAGACCTGAACATGGCTTCAGACCACATTCGCACATGCACACATGCACAAATGCACACATGCACACATGCACACATGCACACATGCGCACATGCACACATGCACACATGCACACATGAGCACATGAACACATGCACACACACAAAAATACACTCCTCCCTAAAGCAGACACACACAACACCAGCAATTTCAGAACATGCACAATAGCAGGTGATGGTGGGGTACAGTATCACAGGCAAAACAGTCATATCACACATGTCAGCATGCAGGACATGTGTTGCTCAACAGCATGCAGTGCAAGTGTAGACAGTCCTTGTTACTAACAGTATACATGGCTTTGATGCATGTGTTTTGTTATTAGGTGATGGGCCTCCCCCTGGAACACACTGCATACATGGACACAACATTGCTGTACAGGTATTCATAACCCTGTAATGTACTGTGCATCATAACTCACAGGTGTACATACCATTGCTGGATGTGTATCTATGTGTCAGATAGGTATCCAATGCTGATTACAGCCTCTGTGTCTTTAGCAAATAATTGTGGACACATTTTTAGCACATGCATGATGTGTATTCACACAACATCATCAGTGGTGCATGGATAATTGATGGAATACCATTTGGCCACATACCCAATGTACTGTACTTATGGTGAGTGTAGATCATATTGTGGACATGCCAGTCTCATCCATGACATGGCATGCTAAAACACAACTGCATATTTAAACACTACACATTCCCAATGTGTGTCATATGACCTAGCCACTCAGTAGCATCACATGACATATATGTGTCAGTTGTACAAATGGTGATTGGTATGCATATTGTTTAAAGGTGCATATATGTGCACACATGCGACATTAAGGTGTATAGCAATGAAAGCTATGTGTAGTACTGTGGTTACAATAACTGGATGGGTATAGTTACATAGGCCATCCTCATGAAGCATCATGTGGTCACTCAAGGCTACAAATGTTTCCCAAACCAGCACTATTCATGCTGTGCCTGAACTGTACTACCTTGGCTACATTCACCATTTCACAACCAGTTGTTATGTGAGTTTTTAAGGAGGCCAATAATGAGCATTCCCTGACATGAATGTGTAGTGTGTTGCAGAGTGTTTAAATTCCCCATGATAGGCCTCTACCCCTTAGGTATATTATGTGTAATGTATGGATGAAATTTTGGATACTGGAGTGTGTCTTTACAGAGGGTTTGGGAATCCTTTATGTGTAGCATGTTAAAATGCTCTGTGTTTGACATAGATGTGTATGTTATGTGCATGTTGAGTATCAACTGTGCCTATCCAATGGTCACTACAGTCTAGCCACATTTGTTTGAGATAGTCTGGGTATTGCATGTGTTTGAGGCAGCTAATCACATTAGTGAGATGTGTGTGCTCTTACACCAAACATGCACAGCATGTATTATGGGTAGGTGTGTTACATGTGTACATGGCCTACACCTTAACTATGACATGCACTTTTTATTTACAATAATAAATGTAACACACTCACCAGCATCTGTCCGCTGCCTTGATGTCACCTCAGAGGGACTTACATAGAGAAGAGACAGTTTGTCAGTTGCCACAACTTTGGCATTACTACTGTGTGTTTGCAATCTTACAGTATAACAACAGTTTACATTCACAGGGCTACAGGTTATGATCCAAATGATCAGTATTGCACAACAACAGGCTCCACATCTTTGAATGACACACTCCACATCTCACATATGCGTGATCTACCAATACAAATAACTGTAGTCTACAGATATGCCATGTTACCTGCATGCTCCATGTGTGCTTTCTGGGTGGCTCCAAACTCCATCATGGTGTATGTCTGCTGCTGTTGTTGTTGGGCAGGTGACACCAGGCTAAGGAGCAGCTCCTCCACTCTGGTGAGGGGGGATGGATATTAACACCACCTCCTGTTGCAAGCTGTTGTCTACGCACATCAGCAGCACACTGATGGACATGTCTGAGAAGATCACTGCAGTGGTGGCGTACCTGCTCATATGTCTGGTTATGCAGGCCTACCTCATTTACTCTGCAGACAACATCTTGCCACATTGCAGTATGCTCCTGCTGGTCCTGGCTGGTCTGTGAGAACATGAGACGGTAGTGTTGAATCATAATGCTAGTAATGATATCATCTTCAGCACTACTGTAACTGGTGTTCCTGTGATGGGCCATGATCCCTGGAAGACATAAATACAAAAATATGTCTGAGCAAGTCATATGGCACATTTAACATTATACAGTACAGATATCACTGAACTGCCATATATAGCAACCTATAAGCTAACCTAGAGTGAAACACTGTAACTGCCACGTATTAGTGCTCACCCCATAACTGCTTGAAAGTGCATTGCTCACTCTCTATCTAATGAACCATGTTCTGCACAGCAACAAAAAAAAATCACTATATAAGACTATACAAGAGTACCTGGCACACTGTATGCAACACGATGCACCACCTAGCCACAGCAGATATACATCAAGCTGATGTGTAAAGAAATATATCATCCATCACAATCAGTGTAAGGTCTAGTAAAGGTATTACTATTATACCACACAACTTGTTAATGGCAAACCTGTGGCCAAAATATGAGTACAATTGTGAATATAGGTAGCATACTGCTGTAGTACACTATGAATGTTGCTAGATACGCAGTTATATGTTTTACCACACATATGTCAAAGGATATGTTACAGACATACCCACACACACATCAGACATAATTACAGGACACAAAGGTATGACAACCCAGATAAGCTTTCAGTGTGTACTATACAGTACTGTGTGTCAGTATTCACACAACCTTAATCTTGAGAAATGTAATCTGTGATCAATACAGGGACCACACAAAACAGTGGCTGCAAGCAATGTGGACATACACCATACTTTGCTGTACAGGCGCAGAGCTTCAAGTAGTACTACAGTACACACAGGATTTGCATTCAACATCAGTACCAATCAATAATCATAGATGTAGTGCTTTAGCCGCCAATGACACACCCTAGTTTAAACCAAGGGACTTAATCAAACTGTCTGCAACAGCACTTGTTCTGCCTAGCAACAGAATACATGGCTTTTGCTAGGATCAAAGCAAGGACCCATAATACCATGACATAAACAGTTTTCCACTAAGCTATCCCACAGATACATCTATTTGATGTATTCACAAACATACTGACCATCACATCACAGTCAGTCAACAGTACAGAGAATCTATTGCAACAAGTAGATGTAGGTGTGTATAAGTATATATAACTATCTATATATGTATATATATGTATATATATATAACTATATATATAGATATATATATATATATATATATATATATATATATATATATATATATATATATATATATATATATATATATATATACATACACATCCATTGGTCTACTTATACATATATATGTAGGCACATATACATTTCACCTTTCATAGTGAGAATATCAATTATACAAAGTATGTAAGGTGTACAGTAATGTAATAAACTCGCACAGTCTTGGGATAAATGCATTGGAGGTGTTCACAGCCCAGGTAGTTTTAGCGGGCCTTACTGGCTTCAACACTGCAAACTGAACAAACCACCCACAGTGTTTAACCACCACATGTCATATACCAGCACTGTATGCTGTCGTGTTTGTCACACACTAAAACCTACATACAAATATGCGCATACTAACCTTCACCAACATATATATCTCCCCCCTTCACAAACAGTTGCAATATGTCCCCTGCTCTATGCACATATACAGATGTGAATATATATGACACATATATATTTCTCCATATGTGTGTGGCATACACACGCACAAGGACTACACTGTTGTAAGTCCCTGGACCTCACAGCTGAACTGTTGGGCCTTGCTGCAAAACAAACAGGTGTCACATATGAACACACACTAACATTAGGGGGGTATATATGGCAAAAGATGCAAGATAAACGTACTAGACTGCTACAGCAGTTGCCAATGCTAAGCTACACTTTAATATGACTATCATGCATGTGTTGTTCTGTCACACCCATGTTTATATAATGTCAGCAATAATCCCCCCAACAGCCATTGGCCACCCTACTGTACAGAACACAGATAACATGGATCAGATCTTTGACATTTAATGCTGAGCGACACATTTCACAGGTATGTCCCACTGCCCACAGATACACACAGTATTGTCTATAGCAGTAGTTAAGCAGAACATCTATGCATAAAGAAGTACTGCTGCCACGTATGAATGGTTCACATTATGTAGACTATTCCTCAATAGCATCTACTACATGCCAGTAAATACATATGTGTCACATACCTTTCCTTTGTATGATTTGGTAATATTTCTTTTTCTTTTTCATTTTCTCTGACTCTCTCTCTCTCTGTCTCTCTCCCTCTGTCAGTCTCAGTAATAGAGTGATTGAGTTTGTTGGCAGAGACTGCAGTCTGCTTTTGTAGAAATTTGCACACGAGGATGTGATGGCATCTGCACCAATTAGTGGCCACCATTTGCTAATTGCATGCAGCCTGCTGTGTAGTAATTGCAGTAATCACTGTCATAGCAACCCAGTACTATAAATTGCTAACTCATGTAGGCGTGGCCCTTTCAGCTTTCTAAGATGGAGATCATCTTTGTTTGCTGTGGACATCATTGTTTAAGACAGAAGGTTGGTATAGTTCTTATATCAAAAGCCAGGGGTGTAGCCAGAGATTTACATTTTGTACTCAGACCTAATGTTGCTGCTTCCAGTACCCATTTGTCAGTGTAGAAATGTACTTACCCCTCAAAATGCTACCGCAAGATAAATGGAAAGATGTACTTTATTTTCAACTGTTACAATTAACTGCCATACAAAGCTAGGTATTGGGATGTATTCCTTTGGCACAATAATTGTTTGTGAACTGCTATACTGTGAATACTCATTTACTCAGTTCTAAACAGTTTATGCTTTTTTAGTGTTGACATTAGCACAAGCTGCTCAGAAAAACTGGACACATTTCAGTACTGTGAGTATGCTTACCTACATCCTTGGTAGACCCTGCACACACAGGTATATTTTACATTTGGGTAGGTTTGCAGAAGTACAGAGAGCATAAGTACTACTGTGTGGATTTTATCTTGCTGGACTTACAGGGTTGCTGTGTACATGTTAGTTTATCAAGGCAAGTAGTATGTCTGTGTAACTCCTAACTGTGGACCTATCTACATGATAGCCAAAGAATAGCCTGTTATTTTTTGTCTGTGCACCACACAGGTCTTTTCAGCAATAGAACAATGGTATTCTTACAGTTGGTTCCTACCAGTACATGACTACATCCATTTGTATTTCAGTGTTGTATTCCTACATAAGGGTATGCTTCTGAATCTCCTTCCAAAGCTATTTGCACAGTGTGTAACAGCAGAAAGGCTGATATGACTCTGTGTTTCTGCCTCTGCCAGACCTCTCAACCACTTAGGTACACATTTGAACAGACTCAGGGAAAAGTAAAGAAAAAGTCAGGGACACCTTTAAAATATTAATGCCATTAAGTTGAGACATTGAGAGAATCAGAGCATATGATTGAATACACCGTTTCTGAAGTAAAAGAAGTGTCTAACTCTTAATTATTGTCATTATTCATTAAGTGTAATTCACCACCTTTCTGGCCAAAGTCAGTAGCTTTTGGAGGGATTCAGAGAGACAGAGCTAAAATTTGTTTTAAAATCAGGGACATCCCTGAAAATTAGGGACAGTTGGGAGGTATGGCCTCTGCCCTAAAGAGATATGCCAGTGTTTGTCCTGCTGTGATACTGTGTAGGGTTATAAATTGATGGTGTAACATTATTTCCTGCTGGAATGGCTGCTTCTCTTATCACAGTCATGTAATGTAATCCCACAACAACTGTTGGTCAACACCCACAGATAAAGTTGTGTGGTATGGTATTCCTATTTTTCCTTTACATTCACTCATTCTGATGCACGATATATTTATTTAAGCACCAACTTGATGTATATCTACTGTGGCTGAGTGGTACTTCATGTTGTGTAGTGTGTGCAAGGTCCAGGGTTCGAGACTGACAGAGGTGTTTTATTTTACTTCTGAGCAGAACAAGGGCCCTTACATATAGAGTGACTAAGGCACTTTTAAGCAGTTGTAAGTGGGTTTGCATGGGTTTGCTTATTGCTATGCATTGCTTAGCCAAGCGCAAACAAGCACAGACTCGCGCAAACCCACTAACTACTGCTTAATAGTGCTTAGTCCCACTAACCACTGCATTCATTTCTTTCAATGAAAAGAAAAATGGGGAGATAGGAAAATGGTGAAAAAGGGGCACAGAGGGAAAGACAGTATAGAAAATAGCTCGGGATGTGCAGGACAGGTGTAGGGAAGGTTCATAGCTGCCTATTTCTTCAACAGCGACAGCTGTGCATATGCAATACATTTGGAAGTAGATATGAAACCTTCAACCCCTGAGAGAGGGGTGAGGACAACAAAGTATGCTGTAATGCCAATTAAATAACATTTCATGTGTCCAGTGGACTTGTGTGCAAAATGGGAAGCTAGGTATGGGGCGTAATTTTTTTTTTTTTTGGGAGCAGATTGCCCTTTTTTTATTTCTTTCAGGTAAGAGTGGAATGTGGGGTAGGGGAAGTAGGTATATTTGGGGAGGTGGGTTGGGGAGGTAAACAGACAAAACAAACAAGACACATACAGGGGCCGTATATGACACATGTGGTGGGTGAACACCTTTGACGGGGAGGGATGTTCGGAAATCGCAAGCCCATGAACCCCCAGATGGAAACAGTGGGACTGAGGCCCTCACCCATGGGCAGTCACCACTGCACCTTCACGGCCCAGAGAGTGGCTGTTCTGGGGGATGGGTAGGAGGGGCAGGCTGACCTGGGAGTTGCGCCACTCAAGCCTCAAGCTGGCATAGAGGTTCTGCAACAGAACATTCAATCTCTCTATGCACCACAGCCTGAATTGTTCGAAGGGTGATAGGTGGCCCTCCTCTGCCCACGCTTGCATGGGAGGGAGCTGAGCACCATCCCCTGCAGCGCTTCCACCTGAAGGTGGCACAGGGCCAATGGAGGAGGAGGTCCCAGGATGGGCACCAGATCTGCTGGTGCCAGGTGCCATGGCCAGCTGAGGTGGGACAGGTGGGTCCGCTAGGACCGGCCTTCCCATACTAACTATGTTTTGGAGAGTTTAATAAAGATATGGGTTAGTAACAGTCAACAGCATTATCAATTCATTATAACAGCATGCAGAAGTATTCCCTTTAACCCAACACACCAGATTTTCAACAGTTGAAAAGCAATAAGCAAGCATAACGCATGCATATATAGAACAATAGTGGACATTACGACAGCATGCAGGTTGAGTTGATGGCAACAGGCCACCAATGTATTTTAACAGGTCACATGCATAGAAATAAATGCAAATAGTTATAAACCAATAGGACATATGTCCCAACAAATGTTTTGAGATTGGACATACCGATTGAGATGTGGAATTGCATTTTTTATGCACATACTGTAGAATGGAAAAAAATAGCTCAATTAACAACTTATATATCCTTCTAGTTTTCACTACCTTCCTATTAACTGCAGTTGTATGTCCCTTACGTGTATTATTACACTACCCAATGTCCTTATATTGTGCAATTGGATTTTGCTAGATCATTATATACATGAGCTGTATCTTACATACAAACTGTCCAAGATGCAGATGTTACTGCTACATATTTTGAGAGTTGCTCACACACACTACTGCTAAGATGGTACACTGACAGCTCTACTTTCATATAATTATTATCTAGATATGTTCAGGTGAAAGTATCAGTTATATGTTAACAGCTCCCTACATTTCTGGCAGCACACTGACATTTCTGGGGAACACAATACCAAGCTACTCATGTGCCAGATTAACCTGTACATGCTGGGCATGAACCAACAGTTGAGGGCTGTAAATATGCATAAAAGCTACTGGCACTCCCTTCATCCATGTTATATGGACCTACCCAAGTGTGGGTTGACACTGCTTAATACAACACTACTATTTGTAGACTGCAACAGTACAACAACATATGAAAGAAAATGACACAGACTCACTCCAGGAATTATACATTTATTAAAGGATTATTACACCTTTATTTATTGGGTTAAAACACTTTTTGAAGGCTCTCTCTTTTATTTTATAAAACAGTACATGCAGAATAATTACTAGCCTGCCTGATGATGCAGCCTTTGCAGCCTATCTTCATGGGCTTGCTGATTCATAGCCCAGGCACCTGCAGCTGTGAAGTAAATGCAGTGATATTGAGACATACCTATCCATAGTATAGACAAGCATAGCAATTTTTAACTACTTAATACAATGGCTACTTACTCAGTACTGGGGCATTAAGCATCGCACGGGATTCCTGGATCCACTGGTCCAGCTGATCCTCCCTACGTCACTTCAGGTCAGAATAATGGTGCCTGACCTGCTTACCAGTCGAGAAACATCAGTGGCACTGGTGAGATCATGAGCAAGACATTTCCAGACCTCCATTTTATACTGGGTAGCCTGGTACTGGCCCTGCAGGAGTCTTTCCTCATGACTGTGGACAAGGAGCCAAACCATTACTTTGGACTCCTCAATGCCCCAGTGTTGCACTGTAAATCAAGTGCTTTCTCCAACACTGGTTATGCTGAATGCAGAAGGAAGCTACAACCAGTTATAGCAAGTATTCCCACCTGTGGAGCTTAAATATGCCTCATTTCCCACACTTATTTGTGATTGGCCAGTTTTGAAAAAACTCAGCTGTAGGCACACCTGCTTAGCTGATGTTGGCAATGTTTAAAATTTCTTTGATAGATATGTGTCTGTTGAAAGTGCATGTTTATGAAATGCTGTCATGGCTTAGTGGTTAAGTACTGTGACTATAGTGCTCAGTATCCTGAGTTTGAGTCCTGTCACTGCTTTTTATTTTTCTACCAGGCAGACCTGACTGGTTAAGGTACAGTAAAGGAGGGGTGGCCATGTTTAACTGACTTTGCTCAACTTTGCCCGACTTTGCCCAACATTGCTCAACGTTGCTCGACGTTGCCTGACATTGTGCTGGTTAGCGTGGTGTGCAGCTACACACAAATATGTTGTGATTGCACTTGTTAGTGCAGTGTGCAGCTACGTGGAAAGACATTGCGCTGATTAACGCAGTGCGCAGCTATGAGCAATTGGATTTAAATATGCGCAATACTGGTAAAATGTGCTTAGCAGTACTTTATATTGCTTAAAATAGGGTACTCATTCCTCAGAATGCATAACCATTTCACCTTCATATATATATATAATTCGTTCACTATTACATTTAACTTTTCAATGATTTTTACAAAACTTATACATAAAAAATGTCAGGAAATATTTTTATATACAGATTTCCAACAGAAAATGGGACGTACAGTAGTAGGACTCGAACCGGGAATGCCTCCTCTTTGTGCGAAGGCTGTAACCACTATGCTATTGCTATTTTACTTAATTTGCATATATTTTTCTTATTATCCTCTTCTGGTGTCTAAACTGCTAACTGTAGCTAAGCAATGGGCAATCTCGCGCAAACACGTGCAAATATGGGTAGCTATATCAGATGAAATAAAAAAAAAATTAAAAATCTTTCTATTTTTAATTTTGTCAGTTGTTTAACATATGGGGGAGTGTAGTGTTCTACTGTGAACATGTGAGCGGACTCGCTCATGTAACTTGACATTGCGGTGTTTCTTCATTGCAGGGGCGTGGATTTTTGAACTGCTCGGCAGTCCATGCCCCTACACTCGTCCACGCTCTGTGTAAGCTTTAGAGTTGAGGCAGCGCGCCCTCATTAATATGCATGGCGTGCTGCCATCATACTCTTAGACTGGCGCTTCCGTGTAAGACTAATCTAGTTTTATACAGAAGATTAGTAAATCCTGGAGATAGTCTTTCATATTTGAAAGTTCAGACATAATAGCACAATGGTCCGTAAACCAACATCTTAACTCATTATTCTTAACTTTTTCAAACTTTTAGAGAACAATACAAAATCTATTTCCATTCCAAATCTTCTTCTTCTTCTATAAGTGTATTTGCTTTTAAACCATCTATAATAAGCCTAATTGTGTCATCCTTTCACATTCTTTAACATATTTGTTTGTTTTACCCACTGAAGTTCTCAGAATAAAGTTAAAATCTCCTATAATTATGATATACATTTTCAGCAAATTACAGGTATTCTTTTCTTCAAATACAGTTTGTCCCTGTTTAATTTTTGCAGACACATATAAGATAATCAGCCTCTGTTTGTTTCACTTTTATTCCAGGATTTTTTGTCATAACTCCTATCCCCGAACATATATCCTCATCAAAACACCATATGATGTCTCTCCTCCATATCACATCTATTTGTCTTCTCTGCTGATTATTAATAAATCTAATATTCAACAAGCAAATTGCATCACACATTTGTTTATCACACCATGTCACCACTTTTCATTAATAATAATACTATCAACATTGCAAGAAAGAATCCTAACACTATCACTTACGTTTTTTGCAATTTTATTTTGCTACAGTTTTATTGTCTAACTCTTTTTCCAATTGTTCCTTTTTCCCATAGCCTCCTTCTCCCCAGGCCATTTTCCACATAAACAATATTCTCAAATCTATTATCTACTTCCACCAACATCTCTTCCCCTTTCAGTAACTTTTTTAATTATATTTCCCATTTTTTTATTCAAAGCCGCCACACTCCACTCTTTTTCACTTTCAGAGATATCATCACTTTTCCCAGTACTTACTTCATCTCCTATGTTATGTATTATTTCATGGTTACAAAAAGACTTTACTTCAAACAAGGTCATAAACTTTTCAGCTTTCTTCAAAGTCTCAAATGTCAGTTTGCAAGTGTTTTTGTTCCCTATATTAATAAGTGCAATAACATCTTTGGAATGAAGCCTAATGCACAAACACTGCTGCCCATATAAAATATCTGCCAATACCATCCCCATTTTTTCAATATGCACTAAAGATCTCTGTTTTACAAAATTACTTCACATTCTGCTCTCTTTCCCATTCCTTAACAACAGCTGTTGCATAAGAAAACGTATTACTCGCATCAGTAAAAGAGTAGGGGAAGTTCCCAGATTACCTGGTCAGTCAAATTTCCCCTGTTGGTAGAAATACCACATTATGTCTCCCCTAAAAAGAGGCCACAAGCCTAGTGGGACTGACCCAGAAAACAAAGGACAAATAAATAAATATTCATTCACTTATGCATGTTTTTAAAAATAGCTAGCACACTGTGTTAAATGAAATAGTGCTGTGATTGGTGACATATAGGGAAGGGATATCTAAAGACACACAACTCAGAAAATGGTATGTATTTCATGAACTGACTGCATAATGACATGTGAGTGTCAACATGCAAATGAAAAATATCACATATGCAAATGACAAAACGCACAAGATGATGTGATTCAGAAATGTACAAAAATAGTGTGATATAGTACTGCAATCACCTTATCTGAGCAGCAGCATCTCTCAGTTAGTAGGTGATTAGCTACACTAAGAGGCTGAGAGATACATTTACATTAGCAGGGTAACAGGTGTTAGTGGCTACTTTGGACTCAGTGCCCATAATATGGCATTCTTTTAAAATATATATTTCAGAAAAGTTCATCAGCTGCTGACATGCTAACATTTTCATCACTGAAATGTAATAATCTACTAATGTGTGGACAGAGACATTGTACTACAGCTAGTAGACATTTTCTGCTCTCACATGAGATCAAGGCAGATGTGTGGAATGCTTATCACAGTGAATACAATGATCTCTGCAGCATTAACCATTCTTGCTTTGAGAACACTTTAGTGTATCACTCAGGATACTACAAGTATCACTGCCTTTGGCCTTGCAAGTCCTACACAACTTCCAAAATGTGGATCAATATATGTGGAGAAGATATTCTGCCGGCAGGGATGACTGCACTTAGGGATACAGACGATAGGCAAGAGGGGGACCAGAATTCATTGGAGAAAATTAGCAAAGGAATCAAGATATTTGGAGCAACTAACTAAAAAGGCAAAGATGATAGAATGGGAAGACACCAATAATTTATTTAGACTGCAGGTTAGAGATTGCCTTCCCTATCAGGGATTGATATCAGAGTATAGGCAAAAAGAAAGAAATAGGGGTGACCTAAATGAAAAACAAGCACAGGTAGGGTTTTTAATACAATCTAGAACAGAAGCTGCCATTAAAAAAGGAGTAATTATTAAAGCATATAAAATATTGCATGATAACTATACAAATCAATCAGAGCAGATTAGAAAGGATTGGGATAAGCAATTCAAAAAGAAACAATGAGAGAATATATATATATATATATATATATATATATATATATATATATATATATATATATGTCTCTGAAATATGCAACAAAATCTAGATTTAGGATTTTTGTCTGGAAATGTTTACATAGATAATGTTATACCACAAGTAGACTCCAGAGAATTTTTCCTCAGGCAGACAGTGATTGTTGGAGGTGCGATGGGGTAGAAAGAGGTAACATATTTTCTCGGAGTGTAGTGAGTTGGCAGACTTTAAGGATTCGTTGCAGGATGCACTGTCAGAGATGCTAGGTGGGCAAATTGGTTTGACGAGGGAGATGATTTTACTGAGCTGTGATACAGAATTGGAGTTGCCTAAACATGGGAAGGCTTTGCTGTGTCTAACAATGGTGGCTTCCAGAAAAGCAATTACTAAAAACTGGAAATCAAAATCTAAATCAACTATAGTGGAAGTAGTGAATATAGTAACAGAGATAAAACAACTTGAATTGAGATCTTTAGAAAAGGGTAAGAGCAATTGTGGGAACAATATATACAAGGGAGGAATGAGGTGCACACCTCTCAATCTGGAAACATCAAAAATCTGGACAAAGGCCCATGAAAATAGGTACAAATCTGTATGCTAATTAACATACAATTTGCATGCATGATTATGTAACCCCACCCACTGCAATGGAATTGTGGGATACCAACTTTTAAACGCAAACAGAAGAACAGACAACCAAACTCTGATCATTAATACACAAAATAAGCAGAAGAACATTAGCGCTTTATTTATATTAATATTTCAACATGCGCAAAACTAAAATACAATTTTCATTCATAAACATAAAATTACCTGCAGCTGCACTTCAGCCTTCTTCATTAAATAATACAAAATATGAACCAGAACAAAACTGTTTTATTTATATTACTAATCTGAACTTGTATAAAACTTTGAACATGTATAAAACTAAAATGCAATTTTCTTATACAAAAATAAATTTAACTTGTTCTAGCCCTTTTCTTGCCTTCACATTGAATAGTACTTAGCCAAACAGTACTTAGCCAATGAAATGCTCTGTACATATACCTCACTATAATTTTCTTCATGCAACTTTACATCATATCCTTAGGATTCTCCATAATAATTCAAAGCACAACCTACTCACTGTAAATTCACTCACTTATACTCACCAAAAATGAAAAAAAAATAGTCACCTTCTCTATACAAAAATGTCACCTGTCTACACACCTTCTTTCTTAAATAAATATGTAGGGAATATAGTGACACCCTACATTTATGAAAATACAAACTTAGTGTCACCATGCAGTACATCAAAGAAACATAAAAAAAAATTGGGGACTGTTCCATTCAAGGAGATGGGGTCAAGAAAATTACATTTAATGAGAGACAGTGTTTATTGATAGAGTCCATATGTATAACTAAAATTCTGCTTTGCTTCATCAGACATCTACGGCAGAAAATGCTGTCACTTTAGAT
The DNA here is from genome assembly GCF_019279795.1 of Protopterus annectens. Taxonomy (NCBI): domain Eukaryota; kingdom Metazoa; phylum Chordata; order Ceratodontiformes; family Protopteridae; genus Protopterus; species Protopterus annectens. The sequence goes on along the minus strand of NC_056736.1, from coordinate 33,977,916 downwards.
CCATGTTACCGTTGTGCTTGGAAAAATGAAGTCTTTAAAGACAGATACAACTCCCACTGTGCAGAGACCTCACACATGTTTATACAGTTGCAAACACAGTAACTGTTCAATAACTTCTATCATATTTGCCTGTGCCTGACAGCAAAGTACTTTGCCAACATCCTACACACACACACACACACACACACACACACACACACACACACACACACACACACACACACACACACACGCACGCACGCACACACGCACACACAATATAGGTATATAGACATACATGTAGATATACATATGGTTTTACAATTTACAGCAGGGAGTTATATATTCAATATACTTGTAGTCTAAGAAAGTATTTTTTATAATGTGGCTTGTAGTATTGTATTGTTTTGTTTCTTCATCACAGCTCTGTAAGCAACAACATCAGCACTGCATTTATATATGAAGACAAATGTGATTGTCAAAGAATGGAGCATCCACCACAAGCCATTCATCCCATTTTTTTTCTTATAACTCCTTTGATCTAAAGACCCTACTAGTCATGCAGTAATGCTGCTTGCCAGCTGTGAAAATGCAATACCAGTGAGGAAGAAACAACACTCAGTTTTTCTACAAACCACATTATAAACATACTCCACACTTTTTACTATATAAATATGTTGAATATGTAACTGTTAAAGGAATATTGACTCTTTGCTGTAAGCATATGTGATACACTTCCTTATCAGTTCCATTCTTATCATTTGTGGTCACTGATATGTTGAACCCATGCAGTTTTAAATTACACCTATTTGTGTGCCCTTTTTCATTCCATTATCCATATCTGAGGCTAAAGGCCGGCTGAACTTGTATTGCTGGTGTTAAAACACATTGCTACTGTGACAGTAATAGAAACTTATATAGAGAGAACTGTAAAGGAATCCAGCTATAGCTAGATAAACTTTATATGTGTGGAAAGAGAGAATAAAAGCTTAGGAGATGTAAGTATCTATATTGAAGGAAGAAACAAAAAAGTATGAAACTCTAATATCTGGCATTGACTTCAGTCCTTACAGCTCTCTAAAATGAGCCAAAATCAGAGACGGCTGAGCGATCAGTATTTACATCTACAAAGGCATTCCAAGTGACATTCTACAGTATATTTGCAATAATACATATGACCAAAAGGCAGACTTTATTTCCAGAAAACCATACAATAATAAAACAATGACACAACTTTTCAGGAATATACAGTAAACTGGAACCGTATCACTCTGGCAGCAGAATTAAGTCTTCACAGACTTCTGATGCAGACATAATAAATTGCCTCATTGTTTCTCAACATACACAGCTCATCTTAACAATTGACATGTTAACTTCACTTATTGAGATAAAAAGTGCCGACCAATATTTATTTTTTCTACATAAGCACTAAAGACTATGCAAAAGTCATTCATGCCTTTGATTGGCCCTGTTTTGCAATACTGGGTAGCCTAGAGCCTGATGTTCACCACTAATAACACAGATATTCAAAACAGCACTAACGGTGCTGATCACGACATGAACGATTCATAAATAATAAGTTTAACTTCATACTTCTTACTATGAGTCTATGACTCAAAACAATGTATTTTCCTTATATCTTTATTTATATTTTCCCTGCTGGAGGTGGAGGAGGAGCCAGGGGGAAGAAGTAGAGAATATATTTCTTCATGATTGTGCTGACCATTGACTGGCTATTCACCGCTGCACAGCTCCGGGTCCAATGAGACTGCTCTGCTGTGTGGCTTGGAGACAGGGTTGCTTCCTGCCTGCCTAAGTTCTAAAATTCTAAACTAGCAGACTCTGAGACTTCACCCTAGGAAGATCTGAGGATTCCAAGAGCTGAGCTGCTGCAGCAAGAGTGCAAGACGTGCAAGTGTGTATGAAACATGCATCTATAAACATAAACAAACCCACTCTACCTCAGCCCTCAGCTGAATTCTGACAAGCTGACAGGCCGGTCATGAAGCTAACATCATTGCATATGCCTCTGCATGTGATGATGTCAGCAAAAAAAAGGTCAAAAACATTCAAAAAAAGGTAAAAAACGTTAAAAAAAAAAAGGCAGGAAATTTGGGATTGATTTAAGGGGGCCACTCTGAGACTCATGGCACCCTGTTATTTGGACCTCAAAACCAATAATCACTGAGGACTTCCGTATAGTTGAGAGGTATGATGAGGTCTAAAAAGCGGCAGATCTTAAATGAGCTATGCAATGTTTGAATGAGAAAGATTGGTTAGATTATAAATGATGTATAATGTTTGCAACTGGTAGTGTGTCAGTATGGTTTGGGATGCAAAATGCTTGCATCTGTGATTGTGTCGGTGTGGTTTGTTTTCATTTATATAAATGTATGATTGTCTATGTAGTAAGTGAGGATTTAATAGATATAGACAGAGCAGGAGATATAGTGCTGTGGTAGTGTTGTTGCCTCACAGTTAGACGTTGCCCGTTCGATTCTCAGTTAGAGCGTCTTCTGTGTGTGGACATGCGTGAATGGGCGTTCCTTCGTTGAACGTTATGCATTAGGCCCGGCAAGCCAGCATGTAAAAATCTACTGCCAATCATTAGCGGACCGGAGTTCCGCTGTGGCAACCCCTAACCGGGAAAAGCCAAAAGACACAAACAAAATAGAGCAGGAGATATTAGGTTGCCATGAACAAAAGAGGAAAGAACCACCATTATGAATTTGTTCTGTAACACAACTTATTTCTCTGAGCTACTGAAAGACCACTGACTACATCATTGATATCTAGACCCTTCCTGTTCTACACTTTGTCTATCATATCAGCTAGAAGGGCTTCCCCTCCATTAAAAGTCAGATGGTGTGCTGTTCACACTGTAATGTATACAATACTACTCTGTGAAGACATTATCCAAGCTGCTAAGTAAAATATATGTATTATGGAATAAAAAGAGGTTAAGTGTAGTTCTTTTGTTGTACTGAATTTTAATTATTTTGTGCTTGGTATAACATAATGAATACAATATATCTGTGTGCCATTCATGCAAGTCACATGATTAACAAATCTGATAAACATCTGATCTACTTAAGCATTTCATGCAAAGTGACTTTCCTCAGGCTCATTTAATGGGTAGATGCACATATCTCTATCCTTAGAGACCAGGAAGGTCCAGACCCATGTAATAGCAGGCCACTTATAACAGTGCTTGTTACTGTGATTTAAAGGTAATGCTATATATGCCTTGGACTCAAGGCTGATGACCACCATGTGCAGCTCCCAGGCAGTGACAAAAATGGTGTATAATCCTGCAATAGTGCAGATATGGAACATGTTCAGATTGCTGAAGTCCGTCTTCTGCTGCTTGGATACATCTGGTGGTAAACTGCAGTATGACTTGCAATCATGCAGAAATGTGTGCACCATGCTAAACAACATGGTGCTGTGGCAACAGTTACAACAAGGGAAAATGAAAAATTGGCTAACATACCTTTGACAGCAGTGGAAGAGAAGATGGCTGAGGAATTATTAGATGATATGGTTACAGCAGAATGTCATGTAAGGCAGAAGTAAGTGCAATATGATCTGTCAACTGTTAAAGAGGTGGCATCCAGACCATAACTATGGGTATGGGCCATGACAAGACAATGCAGAACAAAACTGATGCATAAACTGCACACCCAAGTTATGCATTGAATGTTCATGTTGTGCATTAGACAGGACGGTGTCAGGGGCATAGTAATCATCATTTGCAGAGATGGGGGTGACAGCTCAATGTTGTGTGACTGAAACTGTAGTATAGATTGAATGTTCATTAGTAGTACCAATGGTATGGGCCACCACAGTTGGGAGGGTCAAGGTGTGCCAAGGATCCTATACTCAAGTGATAGTGTTGAGCTTCCAAGGGTGAAGGGCATGATGCCACTGCTATACATCTCTGCAGATCAGACCCAGATGCATATGTTGCAGGTGGAATTATGGCATGTTAGTTTAATGTGTGCATGATTTCCTTATGGACTGTGCCATGTGGTTCTGACAGATGGATGGCTGACATGATGCTGTGGTCAGGCATGAATATCTATAACATGGAGGACAGCAAAAAGGGCGAGGCTGGAGCTGAACTGTGGTACACTGAATTAAATTGCCTATGAGATATTTCCACAGTGTGCCCAGATTAACATCCATCCATGTAAGCATCCCCTTCAGGCCTGGAGGCCAGATTGGACTCAGATGAGTGCTGGTCTTATCCTTGAGAGCATCCATAGTTATGGGTGATGGCCACACTGGAGTTAGATGAGGGGTGGACACTGTTAGTTGAGTGTCTTCAAACAGGAGTGGTGGAGTTAATCATCAATTGTGTGGCTATCATAGGAAGAGTATATGCTATCTAAATAAAGCAGACATGCATGTTTGCAGCATACAATTACCATCTACCTGGGTTGCAATGGCAAGTTCCAAGCAGCTGCAGGGATGCATTAGTGGGTGCCATGTGGGCTGTCATCATCTGTGTTCCATCCTGCATTCTCTGCAACAGTTAGATGTCTTTACACAAGCCATGATGGTCTTCATGCAGGTCATGCTGAAGTAGTCAGATTACATCCAGTGGTCAATACATTGAGTAACACTGATGGAATAACTGAACATCAGGGTGATAATGATCGTCAATATGCATCTCCTGAATGACATTTGCGCACATCTTGCAGGTGTTGAGGCTCTCTGATGCTGGATGAATTGGTACTGACAGTGCAACATTTGTGGGACTAAGAAGATCTTCACTAAACACAGATGGTGAGGGAGGTTCATCTTGGGCCTCTGCTGTCCCCTGTTCTGACAATGCCACTGTAGCTTCAGACTATGCCATGTACACAATGCCACCATTATGAGCCTCTACAGATATTCTGATTTCAGATATGTGTAGACCTGTAGAGCCAGATGCTCTCACTATGGAATATGTGAATGAATACAGGTAATATATTGTAAGCTTGTACATGTTGACCTCCCATCACAATGCATCAGACAGCTATATGCCAAGAATATATTAGTGTGTACCTACCTTGTGGTGCAGGTTGTCTGTGTTGTAGGTACATTAACTCGGGTGACAGAATTGTAGTGTGGCATGTCTAAATATACTGCAGAGGTGCTAATCAATACTGCAGAGGTGCTAGACAATGCCCTTTTAGAATGCTTTGTCATAATACACATGTGGTGTATCCTATATACAGTTGGCATCTGCAGCCTGGGAATCAGGTATGCTCAGAGGCAGCCATGATGTTTCTGAATGATACTGATATAGATGGTCACATGTGAGTACATTCAGCTGATGTGCTGCTCAATATTCTACTGTAAAGTTATTTGCCCTAACTCATCTGTGGTATCTACAACATATATCCTGTATTAATAGACAAGCTCCAACATCTAATTCACCAAGAGGTATCACGTTCCTCTTCCTTTCCATCTGAGTAATAGAAGAACATTCTTGGCATCAGTGAGATTGCCGTGTGCTTAAGGTGTGCACAGGATGGTCACACTGTCTAGGAAGATGCTTTTGACTTTTTTCTTGGAATACAGGTTCAAGTGGGTATCCCCCAATGCAACTGTAGCAATTATTGATTGTGTTCACCCATCAAGTTGAAATCCTACATAACTTCTTTTCACACTTGGTATTGAAGAGTCTGTTCTGGAGTGCTTCTGTTGAGGTGATGCCTCCAAGCACTGGACCCAACCCAACACATGGATGGATGGATGAATGGATGAGTACACTCAGGCATCAGACTGTGTGTATGTGTGTGCGTGTGTGCGTGTGTGTGTGTGTGTGTGTGTGTGTGTGTGTGTGTGTGTGTGTGTGTGTGTGTGTGTGTGTGTGTGTGTGTGTGTGTCTATGAAGGATGGTCCACATAAACCCTATCAGGTCACTACCCTACTCCCCCCAAGGCTGGAAGCTTTTCTGTCTATTCACTTTGCCCTAGCTGGTTTTACCCACACAGGGTTGCAACTTGTCTGCCTGTTCTAGCTGCTTCCTCTAGCCTTTCTGTTTATACTCCCTATCCCATTTCCCCACAGACATTCTTTCATAACCTGACAGGGTCATGGGTGTGTAATCACACATACTTCACCACAGTGTGCCAACAATTTATGAAAGCCATGTATCCTTGACTGGTCACTGTAATGGTGGAGCTTATTATCATTAATACTGTCTACTGTCACTTTCCCTGTTTCTCAGTATAGTAAGATATTGCTTTCTGTAGTCAGCATTTCTTTCTGTAGTGCAGTCACTTCTAAAGTCGCAACAGTGTTTTTTATCATGCTACATCAAGGCTAATTGATGAGATATAATTCAAATTAAGGTGATTCATTCTTAATGTCTCTGAATCATGCCTCTAAGCACAATGCATTATCAGGTCTGTTTCATACAACAGAGCCCAGTCCAGCTCACTCATGAAGATTGAGATCAATTAAGATGTGAGGCACTTTAGATAACAGCTGTACTAATAATAAGTTGCTTCACATTAATGACTAATGCCATTGCACTCTCCAGCTGCTTGCACTGGCTGTGCTTGGGCATGTAGGCCATGCAAGGCTATGGTTGGGCATGTAGGGCACATTAGGTATGAATGAATGTGCAGCTTGGTTTTGCAGCTGTCACCCTTCCCAGCTCTATAGGGTAGTGTGTCATACTACCATGCATGGGTATTGCACTAGTATGCTGCTCATTTGGAATTGTCAAGCTGATTTTGCAGCATGTAGCATTGTGCTCTTACTATCTGTGTCACTGCTGAATTTGGCCTAGGGAGTGGACATGACCTCAGCAGGATCTGTCTCTGGTAGGTTTTCAACATATTGTAGAAGGAAGCCAAAATAAATTTTCCACCTTCTGCACCTAAACATAAGGTGGAGTCTGGCATGCATTTGCTAGGACAATGACTGTTCCATCCATCCATCCATCCATCCATATGTTTGGTTGGGTCCGGTGTCTAGAGTTTCCTATGTCATTATTTATCATTTCCATGATAATCCATTCATATACAACTCTTTTTCTCCATTTTTGCACACTGGTCAGGTGTCACAGCAACAGTGATAATTATGTTGTGCCAATATTCACACTACTATGTGGTTCCCTGGCCATGGTTGTTCTTTCATACCACATACACTCACACCTATGACCAAATCAGTGTGTCCAATTTACGTACTGCATGTAGGAGGAAACTGGCGCACCACTAAACAACTCATGCAAACACAGAGGACACACCGACTCCACACAGAAGGCACCCCTGCTGAGAACTGAACCAGGAAAATAACTGATATCATATGCATAACCTGTTGTAGCAAGCAATGTAGGCAAAAATCTAGCAATCTTTGAAGGCACCACAAGGACATTCTCTACCAATACAAAGAAGAGGATAAATATGGCATACCTCTATATTATAGTAAGATTTCATTCTTCCATGTGTCATTAGCAGGGCCACTGGAAAATTTTGCATACATTTTTTTTCATTTATCACAATTTTTACCTTGCTCTTAACACTAAATTTACACATTTTAAAATAATTTGTGACATTGTATTTTGACTAAAAGTGCTGCAACTATTTGCATTTTTAAGTAAATCTGACAAATCATAGCAGTATTTTAGCATCACGTTGCAGTTTAGAGTAAGGAAACCCAGGTCTAATTTATTTTCATGTGATTTATTTTGTGCCTGATTTGATCATTCAGACTGTATTAAACTTGATTATATAAATATTGAGTTAAGGCAGGCAGAGACATTTTTAATTCTAGAGAAAACTAAACTATAAGTATTAGAAAAGGTAAAAATGTCCACATTCAGATGCATAAGGCAGAAACTACAGTATTTTGTTCTGCATGTCTGAGTTTACCCATTGTTAATAGTTCATCATAAATATTAATTTATGTACAGGAAATGATTAAATGACTTGGTTGTTTAAAATTTTGAAAATATTGCCAGTTTATTTCACCTATCTGCATGCTTATAAAATGTTAAGAAATATACATCAGTACATTTAATAGTAAACTTTCTGTGAAGGCAGTGCTGTTATCAGAGTTTTTAGCAAATTATGTTCTAGCAGTTTAAGGGGCTTTGGTATTAAATGTTATTGATAAATAACTGGACATTGTAAATACAAACACATTGGACCAGATAATTTGTACACCCTTTTAGAAATTATCCCAAGGCAAACTTCCGACTTCTAAGTGACACCCTGACAAAATTTTAAACCCTTCCAAAGCCATGGAACATTGTTGCCTACACTAAGGTATTCAGAAGAACTCTCTGCAATCATGCATACGGCTTTATAGAGGCTGTTATATGCAACTGTTATCCCACTATACAAGGGTGGGTCATTTAAGGACCTGGGATCCTAATGACCCATAAGCCTAACTTGTCTCAAAATTATTAACAGATGATAACTGACTTTAAAACTTGGCTTAGATTTTGGTGACATTTGAACGGGGTACAATATTTGTCAGCATGGGTGCATATGATTGACAGACCACACTTCTTTGCAGAGATGGTCTGCACCTGTCCCTTCAAATGTTTCAAATATTGGATAAAATCTTGTCTAACCTCATAGTGTGTTTTTTACGAATTTCCAAACTGATAAACCTTCCAAAGTATCATAACCAATCCAAGAAAATCTAAAGGTGTTATTGCTCAATGGCAGGAGCCTAAACAAGAAACTCCAGTATCTGCAAGCTCTACTTACCCTGAAGAATACAGATGTCTGTGCAGTTACTGAACATTGTTTAAATCCATAAAGCATCCCAACAGTACAGGGCTATATTGCCTTGCACTGACTTAGATGAGCTACTGCACAGGAAAGGATAGAAGTTGGAGATGTTGCAATTTATATTAAAAAAAAATTGTGTCAAGGCTGGTTAAACATTATGACACACTTTAGATTCTCCACTTCTAGATTACCATAGGAAAAGTCGCATACCATGTCCTTGTAAGCAATAGATCTTCCTTTATTAGCTTAAAAACACATAACATGTGTTTAAACATACTGAGACACTCCCCATTCAACCCAACATCATATTCATGGGTGACTTGAACTATTCCACAATAAGCTGGGAATCATATGACAGACATGCACACCAGGAGAGTCCAAGACTTTGCAAATACAAACACTGTATACCAGCTAGTTTTCACACCCAGTAATGGTGCTAACATCCATGACATGTTCATCACAAACATGACAGAATGTTGCACCCCACCCATATATAATGTCCTCATTGTTCATGTTAGACCCTAAAGCTATCTCCTTTGAAATAAAAATAAAACCAAGGACCCCAGCTAACCTTGGAACATTTAGGAATTATACCAAGGCAAGCTATTAAGTGACACCACGGCAACATTTCCACCCATCTCTAAACCCTTTGAACTCTGCAGCTTATGCTGAATTGTTCACAGTAATCTTGTACAATCATGACAAGGGCTGCAGAGAGATAGCCATACCTATCTGGAATAAGCACAAGCCAAACTCAAACAACAAGCCACCCCTGGTGGAATTCCAACATCAATAGATCATATAACAAAAGGAAGAAAATCATGACAAAAATTATAAAGTGCAATTCCCAGCAAAATACAAACTCCCTAGTCAATATAAACAAGCACCTCAGGGTAGCTAATTAAGTCTACCAAAGCCAAATTTGAGATACAAATAGCTTTTTAGGCCAAGCCAAGTTACAAAGAAGTCTTCAACTTTGTCTGCAACATCGAAGGTGATATACAACAATGTGCTGAACTAATCTGTAAATGGAGTTACATATACTAAGCCAATGCATATAGAAAATCTACTAACTGACAAATTTCATTCTGATTTTACTCCTCCACCCCAACAACCTTCAAGAAATGCCCTCAAATGCAATTCCCCCAATCAGAGCTGGATCATGGTCAAATGGGGCCCTAAGCAGGTTAATGGATCGGAGCCACCCCAGCAGCCCCCTTCCCCTGGCAGCACCCCACCCAGCCTTTCCAGTGTCCCATTACTTGACCATTTCTCCCCAGTTACTCATCAGTGTGAATGCTATTTTCTTCTTTACTTCTGTAATAGTTAGATATATTTAAAAATGTTATTTCAAATTTTGCAGCACACACACTGATAGTCATTTGTTAAACAAAACACAGTCTCTCAAAGAAAACAGACGACAAGAACAATAAACTTCTCTGTCCTTGAAACTCACATTCATTGAAACAGCATTGAAACCCACATTCAAAGAAAATGCATATGGCCAGTGGTAGGTCAAGTTTTGTTTAGAGCTGTTTTCAAGCCATAGGCCCCTTGCACACATTTTAGGACCATGCATATGTGCATGTGTTCTTTGATGCACCATTCTTATTGTATTTAATTCATTGTATAATACATAACCTATTGTTAGAGCGTGTTGAATTTGTAGATTTGAATGTTTTTTCCACTAAGCAAAGAAACAAAATGTATGAACCAATAAAGACAAAACTACCCATTACAGAATATTTCAGCTACAAAAGGCCACTTGAACTTCTGTCATTACAATCCAACAACATCAGACAATGTATGCCAACTCTGCATAAGTAAAAGTCATCTGAATAATTCCACATTAAAGAGCTGTATAACTAATGAATAGGTTCCTGCCAGCAAACAACTTCACATTTCAGTGTTTCATGTACAAAGTCAGTGCCTGCCACCCTTGAAGAATAAATTGCCCATATTACATTAAAAAAAATTGTCAAACTGGTAATATTGCAATACGGAATGGCTATTAAACTGAAAACAGGTTTATAGTTACTAGGCATCTCATCCAAAGGAAGACACATTGAGAAGTGAAGCAACCCCTTCCCTCCTTAAAGGGCACTGCAATATCATCACCCCAGTACACCCTTCTGCACCAAAGGAAAGTATACTACTGTTATGCTGCTAGCACTGGTTTTATATTTTATAGCTCAAACACTGATGATGGTTATTTGCTAAAGAAAACAGTAACACTTAGCATGAACCCTGTCTTCCCTTGAAACTCAACATTTTTTGAAAATGAACAGAAACTCAAAAGTCCTTGAAAATGCATCTGCTTAGCTGGTGTAAAGATTCAAACTCTAGATTCATGTAATCAAGGTACAGGGTTTGAGCCTGGCTAAGTTAACCACCTCCCATCAGTGGTACTGGTTTCACCACAGGCTGCACTTACTATTTCAACAGTCTTGCTGTGTACTGGATGGCCATCAAATGTCTCTCTGCAGTCTTAGCTATCAATTGGTGCTGGCATGTAAAGTCCTATGTTAGGACACTTAACACTCTCCTAGAGGTTTCTGGAGTTGGCTGCTATTTTCTTACTGAAGTCTCCTGCAAGTTCTAAAGCCCTCCAGTTTTACGTCTTTCAGGCTTAATGGATGCCTTCAGACTTTAACCCAACATAGAGCCCCTAAGCCAACACAAAGCCTCCAACTAACACAGGACCTATACAACTGCGTGGGTCGCCTAATTCTGGATTCAGCTCTGCTCCCAACTATCAGAATGGAACAGGTCCTCAATGCACTTTCCAAAACCAAGAACACTGCATCAGTGGGTTTCAATAATATCCTAAGATTCTCCTTGATAGTATAAAGCATGACTAATCAGAACAATCAGAGGCACTATTTAACTACAAATTTCAGATAGACTTCATGCCGAACAAATGGAAGACTGTAGCTGTCATCCCTCTGCATAAGGAACGGCCATCTATCAACCCAGGAAATTACCGACCCATAAATCTGATTAATCTTATATGCAAATGGAAAGAATAATCATGGACATGACAAACAATGATATTGGAAACCTTTAGACACTGGATCAAACCTAGTCTGGTTTTGTCAAGTGCAGTCCATGCCTACTGAAACTAGTGGACTTCTTTAAGGTGGTCATCAAAGCAATGAATGAGGGCAAAACAGCACATACTGTGTACCTTTACCTGGACAAAGCATTTGACACAGTAACCTACTCAAGCATTGAATACAATCCAAAAAAATTGCTATAAATCCCTATGTAATCCAGTGGATAGCCATCTGACTTGCAGATAGGACCCAAAAAGGATAGGGGAATCTACCTCCACAAAGAGACCAATCACTAGCAGAGTCCATCAAGGCTTGGTTCTGGGGCTGCTCCTTTTTGACATCAACTTCTCTGAAGTTAAGGCCAGAGTCAAGGACCTCCAGCTGTCCGGTATTGCAGACAATTGCAAATTAGGTACAGTCATAGAATCCTACAATGACACAAGTATCCTCCAAGATGAGCTAACACAGGCTAATACCTGTTGCCTGAGCTGTGGTCTAAAACTCAATGGCACAAAATGCAAAATAGTATCCTTGGGAAGATGGTTCCCCTGGAAAATAGCATACTGATAATTCAGCCATAAGAGTAGACCTAGTGGTCAGGGATTTGGAACCACATGTAGTAGTAACCTGGCCTTTGGCCATCATTTGTCTACAATAGTAAGGAAATCATTCTGTATAGCACAATTTAGAAGCACAGGTATGGCACTTAGGTCTAAGGATGTCATTGTTATGCTGTACTCAGCACTTATCAGACCAGTCATTGAGTACAATGTTATATTTGTTATAAACCCAAACAGGCATATGCAACAACTGATAAATCTACAGAGTCACCTCACAGAAAGAATACATGGCCTAAACAATATGATCAACATGGACCACCTGAAAGCCCTATCCCTGTACTTGGTCTCCTACAGATTGAGGAGAGGCAGTCTACGCATAGACTACAAAGTCCCCAATGATATTGCTTTGATGGACCTGTTGCACATCTATAAAACAAATATCATCAGACTTACCTGAGCTAGAGACCTAAACCTCATCTGTAACATAAATAGTGGATAATGGAGGGACAGGTATGTATTTCTCAGGCTACTTCTTCCATGGAATAGACTGTCCATCCATGAGAAGCAGAGCTCTTCCCTAACCAAATTCAAGCATAACTTGGACCAAAGGATGGGGAAACAGTAATTTACCCCTAGTCTGGTACCTATGTCTCTGGTAGACAGAGACAACCTGTAATTGCTTTACTGTCCATGCCCAAGCCTATATATACCCTTTAAAATAACCCTAGTTAATAAATTCTGTAATTGTCCATGTTGGTGTGAATGACCTGAGATGTACCTCCCTGGGCTACATGAAAAGAGACATGGAGAAGCTCTCCAATGTTGTAGCCCAGGCAGGTATGACCCTAGCCCTGAGTAGCATCCTGCCATCACCCAGAATGATACCACAGTACAAGGACAAAATGATTGACTTCAACAACTGTCTAAGCTTCTGATGTCATTTTAAGGGAATCCAGTATCTGTCTGCCTGGGATGACATGATCAACAGACCATGATGCTTTGCCAGAGATGGCCTGCACCTGTCACCCTTGGGATTCTGGATACAGGCAAATGCACTTGCCACCCCTATAGTGCCTTTTTTAGGCAAGGTTGAAATGACAAATTCACCACCGTAACAGGTACAAGCAAGCAAAATCTGAGGGTAATACTACTCAATGCTAGAAGTCTAAACCTCAAAATGCACTCACTCGAGGCACTCCTTAAAATGGAGAACATTGACATCTGTGCAGTGACAGAGACCTGGTTCAAAGTTCCAGAGAGCACCCCTGCATTACCAGGCTATAATTCATACCATACCTTTCGGCCACCTAACCTGGATCCAAACACTAAAGGTGGAGGCATGTCTATATTCATTAAGGATGTCGACACCTTCAAGCTAGTTGCTCAGCATAATTCATCTGAGATTATCCAAGTGCAATTGACTCTGGGCAAGACTGCAATCCAAATTGTAGCTTGCTACAGACCACCCACCATGCCCCAGGATTACCACTCCTCTTTTCGTAATACACTGGAAAATATTAGGGTACAACCCAACACTCTAATAACGGGAGATTTCAACTACCCCACCATTAACTGGGAAAACTATTCATGTATCAACTCTTTTGCTCAACGTTTTCTGGAATTCATAAATTCCAATGCCTTGGATCAACTTATCCACACCTCCATCAGGGGCAGCAATATCCTAGACCTGGTCATTACCAACATGGTCGACCGGTGTTCCATACCAGAGGTCAATTTCTTATAGGTCAGATCCGACCACAAGCTAATCACCCTAGATATCCACATCCCGCTCCCACCCCCATTAGGGAAACAACCATAAAACATTTCTTCAAAGCCAAATTCACAATTCTTAACACAGAAGTGACAAACTTCACGACACCCATGCAGATGGAAAATAGAGGTACGGCTGCTGAATCCTACACTATTACACTTTATAAGCACTTACACAAGTGCATGGATCATGCTATTCCTAACAGAACCAAGATGCTATCCTCCAAAAAAAGAAAGCCAATATGGTGGTCTTCTGCCATAAACAAGCTCTACAACAGAAGAAAGAAACTGTTGCAAAAAAGAGTAAGGTCCCATGATTGGAGGAACTCCCTGGTCAGCCTCAGTAAGAAGCTGAGATCCCTCACAAAATCCTCAAAAGTTAGTTATGAAAACAAAATCACTACTGATTCTAAAGACAACCCAAAGCATTCTATGGCTATTTCAAGGATCTCAATGGCAACACTCAGATCTGCTCTGAGTTACAGCACAATGGCACTAAATATACAGAACCAACTGATATTGCCAACATTCTGGCAGATAGGCTCAGTGCTAACTTTACACCCTCTCACTCCCTGAAGGCCCCCCCCTCTATACCAGAAGAATGCAAAATTCCTGTAATCACTGCCTCACAGGTAAAAACCTCACTGTCCAAAGCCAAGAACACAGCATCCATGGGACCTGACAACATCCCAGGCTGCATTCTACATGAACTACAGAATGAACTGGCACCCCACCTAAGTACCATGTTCAATCATAGCATCATCTCAGGCTTTGTGCCCATTGAATGAGGCACTGTGATGGTTATCCCACTCCACAAAGGGGGAGTCATGACAGACCTCGGGAACTACCGCCCCATTAGCCTGATGAGCCTGGACTGCAAGGCCATGGAATTTATCATCATGGAACTCATAAACAAAGACATTGGTAATCTCCAAACTCTGGACTCCACACAGTTTGGGTTTGTAAAAGGCAGATCATGTCTCCTAAACCTGATAGACGTCTTTGAAGCAGTCACCAAAGACATAGATGAGGGTAAGGTGGTTCACACAACCTATCTAGATCTCGCCAAGGCTTTCAACATCATCCCTCACTCTGGAATTATAGATAAACTCACTAAACTAGGTATAAATCCCTATGTCACAAGATGGGTTGCCAACTGGCTTACTGACAGAACCCACACTTTGAAAGTAGCAGACTCCAAATCCGACTTCAGACCAGTGACAAGTGGAGTACCACAGGGTTCAGTCCTGGGTCCTCTCCTGTTTGGTATCTACTTCTCTGATGTACAGGCTAACACAGAAGGTCTTTGGCTAACTAAATTCACAGATGACTGCAAACTAGGAGCCATAATCGAAACTCCTAATGATGTGGACATCCTACAAAAGTGCCTCACTGAAACAGATGTCTGGTATCAAAGCCATGGCCTAAAGCTCAATGCCAAAAAGTGCATTGTCATTCCCTTTGGTAAAAATTCTGTACCCATGAACTACCACATAGATGGTAGTCTACTTAACACTGAAAATGTGATGAGTCCTTGGGACACAGGTGGACAGTAGTCGATCCTTTGATAATCACATTGCCACAGTGGTCAGGAAATCTGTCCACGTGGCACACCTCATCAAAAAAGGTTTCTCATCCAGAAAAAAAGAGGTAATTGTTCCCCTCAACTCATCACTCATTAGACCCATTATAGAGTACAAAGCCACTTTTGGTATGTACATCACAAGGCATCTACAACAACTGGAAAGGCCACAAAAATACCTCACAAAGAGGATTACTGGCCTCAAAGAGATGCCCTTCGCAAACCATCTAAAAAAAACTCCAGTTTTACTCCATCACATATCGCCTACTCAGAGGCAATCTCTGCCTAACATACAAAGCTATGTCAAGCCCAGAGCTGTTGGACATGCTCCACTTAAAGAAATCCCAATCCCTCCGAGCTACACGCTCTAGGGACCAAAATCTTGTCACCACAATAAACAGGACACGCTGAAGGGATAGATTCCTGTCCCAGAGACTTCCCATACTCTGGAACAGACTACCTATCTATGTCAAACAGAGCTCCTCATTAGCACTCTTCAAGAAAAATCTTGATGATTGGATGGGAAATAGGAAATTCACCCCGGGGATCACTTCTGTGGCTCTGCTTGAGAGGGGCACAGGAAATAATTTTCTTGGAGGGCGAAAGCCAGGGTAACTTTTTGACTAGGCTTATATAGGCCCTAGGGCCAATAGCCTAGTACCTGCCTTTGAACCTATGAACCTATGAACCTAGAGTATCAAAACTTGTCAGATACATTTGGGAAGTACGGCTATTCTTAAAAAGACCCCCTGGGGTCATTAGCCTAGTAATCATCTATGAACCTATCAGCCTATGGAAGAAATTATTACCGACATGATAAATAATGAAATAGGAAACCTTCAGATACTGGATACAACTCAGTTTACTTTTGTCAGGGGAAGGTCATGTATACTCACACTGGTGGACTTCTTCATGAAGATCACCAAAGAAATTTGCGGGTGCAAAATAGAGGAAACTACCTATCTCAACCAAGCCAAAATGTTTAACAGAATTCCTCACGTGACCATTGTAGACAAGCTCAATGAATTAGGTATAAACCCTTATGTCATACACTGGACTCTCAACTGGCTCGCAGATAGGATGCAAGAGGATAAGGTAGGGGACTTTACCTCCACTAAAAGGCCAGTCACTTGTGAAGTCTACCACGACTTGGTGCTGGGCTGCTCCTGTTTGGCATCTACTTCTCTGAAGTCAAGAATAACACCAAAGGCTTCTGGCTGACTAGATTTGCAGATGATTGAAAATTAGGTGCAGTTATTGAATACCTCTAAGACACAAACATCCTCCAAGACAGCCTAACTCAGACTTATAACAGTTGTCAGATTCAAGGTCTTAAACACAATGTTAGGAAGTACATAATGGTATCCTCAGAAAGACAGCCACCCCCTTCAAATTAGTACATCAATAATACACTCCTAAGAACAGACCTAGTACTAAGGGATTTGGTAAATACATGCAGACAGCAACTTGGTATTTGACCATTATGTGTCTACAGCAGTAACAAAATCTTTTCATGTTGCACAACTTATAAGCATGGGTATGGCATTCAGGTCAAAAGTTGTCATTGTTCAATTGTAGTCTGCCATTGTAAGATCATTAATTGAGTAAAATCTACCCTTCACCATATACTTAACCAGGCATATGCAATAACTGGAGTGACCATAGAGGTTCCTCTGAAAAACACTATATGTTACAGAACACAAGTCTTATATGGACCAGATCAAAGCATTGTCCTTATACTTGGTCTCCTTCAAGCTGCTGAGAGGCAACCTATGTGTGGCCAACAAAATATCCTGTGATCCAGCCTTAGAAGACCTTTTGCACATCAACAAATCAAATAGCACCAGAAACACCAAATCCAGGGACCTAAACCTAGCATGCATCATAAATAGTATATGCTTAAGGGACAGGAATGTGTCTCAGAGATTGCCCTTTAAACAGAACAGGCTTCCTGCATTTGAAGCAAAGCTCTTCCTTTGCTTATTCAAATGAAACTTGGATCAGTGGATGGAAAATCACAAATTTACCTCTCATCTGGCACCTATGTCTCTGTAAGATAAAGAAAGCATGTAAATGCTTGACTACTCATTCCCAAGATTATATAATTCCCACATAATTTATGTAACCAATACCTTTCTGATATTACAAGTACTCATGGCTAGGCTTAAAATGACCCTTTTGTGTCAGTAGTCTAGAATTCTTCCTTGATCCTATGATCCCATTATTGTGAAGTCAGGGCAGAAGTCCACTAACCAATCTGTAAATTTATTCTAAGCAAAACAGGTGCACATAATTAGATCTCCACTATAATCTTTCCAAGACAGAGTGCAACAAAGTAATACCTACAATGAATGTCTTGTATTTTTAGTCTGATACGTTCATAGGTGTTTAGTAGGCTAATGACCACAAGGACCTTTTTAAGCCTAGCTATGCATACAAAATCTCTGACACGTTCTTGTGCCATTAATAAGTGCTTGGGAGGTGAACCATTTTCAAGCAGGGGCCTGAGAGATGAACCACTTAAAGGCTATCTGTGTCCATTAGAGACATAAGTGCCAAACCAGGGATGAATTTCCTGTTCCCCATCCAAATGTTCAAGTTACACTTGAAATAGGTTAGGGATGAACTCTGCTTCACATGGATGGGAAGCCAGTTCCAGAGAAGAGGTAATCTCTGGAATACATACCTATCACTCCAGCAGGTCCTATTTATATCACAGGCAAGGTTTAAGTCTTTAGAATGGGTAATTCTTGTGCTGTTTGTTTTCCAAACAAGCAGGAGGTCCATCAGAGTGGAGTGTGAGGATGCCTTGCATGCCAGGCATAGTTACCCCCCCTCAACAGCTTGTAGGACACAGAATACAGTGATAGGGCCTTGAGGTGGTCTGCATAGGACATGTTACTTATTCCTTGTATTCTTTTATAGAGGAACCTCTGTGGACATTCCAACTGTTGCATATGCCTGATTAGGTACATACCAAATGGGGTATTGTCATACCTTTGTTTATAAGTTACATGACATAGAATGATTTCCTCATTACTGTAGACACATGATGGTAAAAGGCTAGATTACTGTCTAAGTGTGTCCTCAGGTCCCTGACTATTGGGTCAAATCTTAGAGATCTGTTGTCAATATGATAATTACCATGAGTGGATAACGTCTTGAAAGATAGTATACATTTTTTGGCATTTAGTTTTAGCCCATGGCTCTGACACCGGTTGTTTGTCTGTGTCAGACCCTCCTGGAGAACATTGACATTGGCCTTGGCTTTACAGATATAAATGACCAAAAGGAGCAGTTCCTGGATTAATCCCTGAGAGACTTTGCTTGTGAATGGCCTCTTTGTAGAGGTGGACTCCCCACTTCTAACTTCTTGGGTTCTTCCTGTAAGCCAGGGTATCATTTAATAGTAGGCAGATAACCTTTGAGTAGTTCCTGAATATTCTGGGGTTAACTGGGGTTCCAGGCTTTATTTTTATTTTAAAGGAGACAATTTTGTGGTCTGACCTTACCACAGAAGACATTACTCTAAGGGGTGTGCAGCACTGTCTCATATTAGTGAGGGCCAGATCCAGTATGGTTGCCCACTTTCTTTGTGTATTGACAATATGGTCCAAGGCATTTGTGTTTACAAAATCTAGGAATCTCTGTGCCTGTAAATTGAGTGTAGTATATGATTCTCAGTTAATGATGAGGTAATTAAAGTTGCCCATGAATGTGGTAATAGGATGGATGGTGATTGTTTCCAGTAAGTTTAAATACACGGTATGGGCTTCCTGGGTCATAGAGATGGACCTATAGCTTGCACAGAAGTGGTATTGGATTTTGCCTATGGTGGTTTGAATGCGGAGAAGCTGAAGTGAATTGTCCTGTTTGACCAGCCTTGAGGTATATTTATTTTTGATGCAAATCGAGACACCTCCACCTTTAGTCCCTGTCTGTATAGTAGCTGGTCTAAATGTATGGAAAGCATTATAACCATGTAGTGTTGGTGCTCTGTCCATGGCTTTAAACCATGTCTCAGTGACCGCACAGATGTCAGCATTCTCTAGGGTGAAGAGAGCTTCAAGGGAGGGGAGTGTTTTGTTTAGACTCCTAGCACTGAGTAGTAACACCTTCAGATTTTCTTGGTTTTCATTTGCTATTTTGGAAGTACTTTCAGTTTGGCATTGCCTAAAAAGGCACTATAGGGGAGGACAGTATTTTAGCTTATACTCAAAAGCCTAGAGGGGAGAGGTGCAGACCATCCCTCACTAAGCAGCATGGTCTGTTGACTATCTCATTCCATGTTGACAAATATTACACTCCCTTAGAATGACACCAGAAAATAAGCCAATTATTAAAGTCATCTTTTGTTCATATTGTGGCATCATCCTTGGTGAATGTAAATTGCTGCTTAATGCTAGGCTCATGCCAGCCTGAGACACATATTCTGAGAGCTCCCTGATGTTTCTCTTCATATATCCTAAGGAGGTACGTCTCAGTTTATTTACACCCACATGGACTATGACTGAGTCATACTGGTACTTGTGTTCCAGTGATCTGAGTGCATGCATAATGTGGCATATCCTGGCCCCTAATAACCACTGACAGTGACTTTCTCCTTACTCAGGCTGGTGAGAAGGACAACAGTGTGTCTCACAATGGAGTCTCCTGTGACTAGAATATTGGATTCTGTGGTGGCTTGTCTTATGGGCTTAGAAGTAGAGGCTGCATGAGATGTTGCTGTATGTCTGGATGTGGCTGATATTTTGAAAGAGTGCATTCAGAATTGCTGAGGGTGTTTGTTATATGTACTTCACCTAGGAGGTCTTTGTGGTTTAGGAAGGTTACATTTAAGTGCCTCAGCATATGAGGGTCTATGTGTCTGCTTTGAATTGTGTGTAATGAGTGCAGCATGTGTACTACTGACAACCTTATTGACATTAGGAGTGCTTCTATGTGAGAGCTTTGCCTCCAGTGACATTGTGTAAATACATTTCTCACATACCATATCATTTGTTTGAGAATTAACTGTCTGTCAGTAAACATGAGGCAATTTCTGAATAGCCTCAGAATACCCATATCGACCAAGCTTGTAATGGCAACAGACCCGCTTTTATTGATTAGACAGTTATACTGAGAATATAAACCAAAGGCAAGAGTATCTGGTTTGCAACTTTGGGGGCAGTGCTTATCACTGCAAACTGGTTGTCCTGTGTGCAACTAGATATTGCTGAAATTTCAAGAATGATTTTACAAAAAAAATGTCAACTGAAGGTGTCTATGTCTATACAGGCCACAACTAAACACTTGAGGTGAAACTAATAAATAGACCCTGATTTGTGAATAATGTATATAGACAGATATTCTGAAGTTAGAACCAAATAAAGCAGTACTTACTGAAATGAAATAATTAGATTGTCAAGAATGATAAAAAGAGGGGAGTCACCTGAATGTCTACTGCTTGACTACTGCTAGTGATGGTCTGACCACAGCTTCTCTCTGCTGGGATACAATGCCCCTTTGCTTTATCTCTCACAATAAGCAAAACATGATAAATCAGCAAACAAAGCAAGGCTGTATTGCTGGAACTAAAATCATCCTCATGTCTTGGTGAGTACCTTCATGAGGTGGACCCTGTATTTCACATAATCTCACAAAAATTACATTGATATATAAGACTGTATTTTATATAGCATATGTCATGGTCAGAAGTAGGTTACAAATAAAAAAGGATAGCTGAGTGCACAAGACCCAGGATAAAAAAGTGCCCAATCTTGGTAGGTGCACTGGTGCCAGAACTGGAAAAAATGACAGTGTAGAATCCTTAAGACATAGAAACATTCCTACAATGGGGCTACACAAGACTCAAGGGAGGATAGCCTTCCTGTTATAGAAAGAAGTAGTAGTCCACAAAAATCACAAAAACCGATAGGCCAAAAAGATGATATTGTATACTACTGAGGATAAGAAAAGAAATTATGTATTGCTACCATTATGCAAGAAGCCCAGAATTTCCAGACAGAAGATACACAAAAAGATTAAGAGAGAAATTAGAGGAAAGAAAAATACTTGCACAAGAAAAACTGTCGGAAGCTTCAAATAAAAATGTATGTTCATTAATGCTACAGATTTATGAATAACATGATATAGACAAAGAAACCTTGGGCCATTTGGAAAAAGATGTGACTGATGAAGTGTAAAAATCTAAAGAACAAAAACCGGGAGATTTTTGAAAAGTATAAAAAAGAAATATGGACATGAGAGAGAAAGAGAGTTCTGCTATGGTGCAATATTTATGCAAATGAGAAAGCCAGATTAATCAATACAAACAAAGCAGCCCCAAAGATATTCAAAAAGAAATACAGGCAAAGGCATCCAGCTATTGCAAATTTCACAATATAAAAAATAAGATCACAAAAAGGGAATGCAGAAAAAGATTAGTAAAGTAGAAGTTAAAAAAAAAATAGAAGCTGACGTTACGGAATACCTGCAAAGTGAAGGATTTAGTGTAGAATGTCTAACACGGGTTATATCAAGGCATGATGCAACAACAAGTCCCCCAAGTAAGGAGAAACAGGAGGAGCAGGAGACATCAGATGAAAAGCTATGGACATGGGGAAAGAAAAAGAGATTTAATATGGTGCAACATTTGCGCAAAGGAGAAAGCAAAACTAATCAACAGAAAAAGTTCAGTAACAATGATATCTGAAGAAAAATATAGGCAAAGGCATCCAGATATGAAAAATTTTACAATACAAAAGATAAAGAAAACAACGAGTAAAACTAGAAAAGAGGATTAATAATGGTGAAGTTAAAGAAATAGAAAATGAGGTTATGGATTACCTGTGAAGTGAAGGATTTAGTGTGGAAAACCTAACTCTGATAGCATCACAGCAAAATAGAGCAATGGATCCCCAAATTAAAGAGAAACCAATGGAGCAGAAAACATCTGATCAGCTGCCATATGAGGATACTTTAGAGCCTTTTTTAGAAAACCAATACAAAAGTTCAGTGGGAGATGCACAGCAAGGGAAGGAACAAGAAACGGTGACAACTCTAATGTAGTCAATGTTGTGGAGTGATAGGCCAGTGAGTTCCCATATGTAAGAGCAACGGATGACACAGGATGAAACTGAAGAGAATGTGGCATATGGAGATGCTCTGGAACTTTCTGTAGAATGCTCCTAGGAAATGGAGAACAAAGAATGTGCAATTAGTTTAGAAGAAAATGATGTAAGAGAATTGTTGCTTGATTTAATAGAGAAGGTCAGAAATATAAAAATCAATGAAAGAAACAGACTGCAGAAAGCTAATAAAATCTAAAAAATTTAGAAGTTTGATAAAACAAATGGACACAGTAATTAGGACTGATCATAGAGATGCATGTGATAGAAGTAAATATGATATATTGTTGTGCAGCTAAATTAATAACAGATAAAATTTTACCACCAAAAACACAGGGTACTAAAGGGAAGAAATCAAATGGTATCAAGGAAGTATAGAACAGAGAAAACTATAAAGGAATTAAGACAAGAAATGTCACTGTTAGAAGAGTATAGAAGAGGGAACAGATCAATAAAAATAGTCAGAAAGAGATACACATGATAAAAGCAATGTGCAGTAACAGAACAGATCAGGCTCTATTGTGTACTATCACAAATAATAAACTAAAAATATTAGCACAGGCAGAAAAACTTACAATATATGCAAATACATATAAAGGAAAAGTACAAAATAAGCAATTTACTGATGACTCAAAATAGTTTTATAGAGAACTGGGAAACAAGGCAAAAGGAATTGAAACACCAACAAAAAAAGAAGAAATAGATGCATTTTGGAGAAATATATGTGAAGATCCTGTGAAACATAACAAAGATGCTAAATGGATAGAATAAGTAAAAGAAATAATAATAAGTTCAAATGTACAGGATATGAAATGGGATGAAGTATCAGCCAGAGAGATTGAAACAAAGTTAAGAAAAATCTCCTAATTGGAAAACACCAGGCCCAGATGTAGTACCTAACTTCTGGCAAAAAGCATTAACATCTTTACATGAAGATTTAGCCATGAGTAAGAACAATTTATATGTGTACCCAGAACAGACACCAGCCTGGTTAACAACAGGAAAAACAATACTCCTACTTAAGAGTGAACCTGCAAGCTATCTAAAAGCTTTAGACCAATTACTTTCCTTCTGACAAACTATAAACTATATACTTGAACTGATGATAACAGAGTTTATAGTCATTTAAAAGAAAACTCAATCATGGCAATAGAACAAAAGGGTAACAAAAGAAAGTCATAAGGAACAAAGAATAATCTGTTGTTGAACTCATAATGAAGAACTGTGAAAAAGGAGAAGAATCTAAGTATGGCATGGATAGACAATAAAAATGGGTTTGACAGTATTCCACATTCATGTATAAAGGACTACTTAAAAAAGTATAAGATACACTCTACACTGATTGATTATTTATTTATTTATTTGTTTAACATTTGTTTACCGGGGAAGTCCGATGGGGGGCCCCTTTTCAGCGGAGGCCCAGGGATTAAAGCTCCACATAAATCTCATAATAGCGTAATACAAAGGAAAAGCTCCACTTTAATTCTCCTAAGGACATATAGTAGCACACTACAAAGTTAAAAGAGATAGCAAAGTTATACAAATCCTAGAATTAGCATACATTACAGCGACCATGAAACAGTGGCAAATCACTTTGCAGTTAAGCCATGATAAAGGGAAAATTATTATTCCGGGGATATTCCAGGGTGACTCTATCACCACTGCTCTTTTGTCTTGCCCTTAACCCATTAAGCTGTCTACTTAACATATTAGGTCATGGCTACAATTTGGTTCTCAGAAAAAAACAAAGTGTAAAGACTTCTCATCATCTTCTTTTTGTGGATGATTTAAAACTGTATAGTTCCTCAGAAAAGGAACTGAAAGCACAACTGCAAGTGCTCAAAACTTTTTTCAGATGATATAAGGATGTAATTTGATTTTGATAAATGTGCAAAAGCAACTCTTAAAGCAGTAAAGCTGCAGCATCAAGAAAATATCAGTTTGGGACAGGAATATGATATAAAAGAACTTGAGCAAGAGGCAGTGTATTAATATTTGGAAACTGATGAAGAATTAATAATAAAACTTACTAAGGAATATTTAAGATGACTAAAATTAATACTGAAAACAGCCCTGGCATCTAGGAACAAAGTCCAATCGATAAGCCAATTTGTGCTTCCTGTTCTAACTTACAGTTTTGGGGTGACTGACTGGCCCCAAAAGGTGGTGGATCATTTGGAATGGAAAACAAGAAGGATGCTTCATGCTTATCAAATGATTTATAAGAAATTAGCGTATACCAACACTATATATTTTCCATTCTGAGGGAGCTATGGACCTCCTCAAAACTGATTACATGTATAGATCTGCAATCGTAGGACTGCATACATATCTGCAGACCTCAAAAATTCCAAACGTAGTGAAAGTTTTAAAGCATGAGGAGAATAAATCTAAGATGACAGGCTTGCTTACTTTAGCAGAAGCATATTGGTGTCAAGCAAGAACAGAAATTAAACCATAAGTAGATAAAGATTAGGCAACAACTGAATGTGCCAAAAAAAAAAAAAAAAAAACAATATAAGGTGAAGGATCAGATGAGAAGGCAAGAAACTTGGAAAAAATGCTTAAACATAGTTGCAAGTATAGAAAACCCTTGGAACAACCTCATGTTGATTGGGATCAAATGCAGTAATGGATAAGAATAGGTGAATTTAAACCAAAAGATGAAAGTTTAATATTAGCATCCCAAGATACTTATGGACTATGTACATGTTTGTTTACAAAGTCCATAGAACATGTGGGAGAAACAGACAAATGTACATTTTGTAAAAAAGAATTAGAAGCAGTCACACATCTTTTTGCTGGTTATGATGTAATAATGGCAGAAGGATGGCATAATAATATGGCAAGATTGTTGCATCAGAGACTATGCAAACATTATAATATTGAAGTAGCTGAGAAGCATTGGAAACATAAGCCACCAAGCATTATAGAAAATGGTGAAACTTAGATCACATAGGATCACCCATTACCAACAATTCAAAAAGTAGATGCAAGAAAAACAGATATAGTAGTCCATGAAAAGAAGACAAAAGTAGCATTGATCATTGAAATTGCTACACTCAGTGACTACAGTGTCTTATATACAGAAAGACACAATGGCATAAAGTACCAGGGTCTGCAGGGAGAAATGAAGGCAAAGTAGAGGAAAGATACAAGATAGGTGTAATAGTATTAGGGGCAATGAGTATCATAAGGAAGACTTTAAACTTCTGCTTTGATATGATACCAATACATGTAATGCTGTATGAGTTGTAGGATTCAATACTGTGTACATTGCATGTGCTGCAAAGAGCACTTTTGGCTAACATCAGAGATTGAAACATTACAGTTGCATGAACCTTAATCATCCTTTGACTTAGGAATGGAGTTCATTCTCATTGTGGTATTAGAAACCCCCCAAAAAAGAAAGAATTAGATTATCAAGAATGATGAAAAGAAGGGAGTCACTTGAATGGCTACTGCTTGACTACTGCTACTATTAGTTTCACCACAGTTTCACTCTGCTGAGATACAATGCTCCTTTGCTTCTTCTGTCACCAGAAGCAAAACAGTAGCACCAATTCTAAGAAGACAAGCATGCCACAGACCATTTTGTGTTTTTCGGTCTTGCCCTAGATGATGTAAGGGTCTGTAGGCTTGTTATAGCCTTTTCCTGGTAGATGCCTTGAGTAGTAATCAGACAAGTCAGGAAGCTCTAGTGCAGACACTCACTTCCCAACCAGAAAGAGATTGTGATGTTTAGAGTCCTTGAAGAGATACTGAAAACGTTTAGTCTGCACTGCATCAACATATGACAGTGCATCTGTTTTGTTAGCAGTGTGATTAATGCATCCTGCAGTATATGATATACCAAAATATTAAATGATGGAATGGATAATAAAAACAGCAATTTCCCACAATGTTTGTAAAATATTTTCACACAATTTTCAAGCGACTCTAGACAGTAGGACTAAAAGTATAACAATACATGCTTCTATAATCATCGGTATGCTGTGATCATTAGTATGCTATTTAATCTTTATGACCACTCAACTGTCCTTGATTTTGGCTCAAAATTTTGCTCTGTCCCCCCAAATCACCCCTAAAGCTTGTGACTTTTGCAGATAAGGTAGGGAATTAGAATCAATCAATAAGGGCAATAATTAAAATTATACACTTATTTTACTTCAGAAAATGTGTTGATTTACATTTTCTTATAGGTTCATAGGTTCATAGGTTCATACTAGGCTATCTACCCTAGGGCATTTATAAGCCTAGCCAGAGTGTGCTTGGCTTTCTCCACCCATTTTAAATTAATTTTGCTATGCCCTTTTTCGAGGTTAGTATACTGTGCCTCTGTCTAACAGTGACACAGAAGTGATACCCGGGGTAAACCTACGATCTCCCATCCACTCATCAAGATTCCTCTTGAAGAGAATCAATGAGGGACTCTGCCTAACCTGGACTGGGATTTTATTCCAGAATGAAGGGAGCCTCTGGGTTATGAATCTGTCCCTCCAGCATGTCCTATTTATTTCAGTGCTGAGGTTCAAGTCTCTCGAGCACATACCTCGATGGGATTTGGATTTTCTGAGGTGCAGCATGTCCATTAATTCTGGGTTGGACATGGCTTTATACGTCAGGCACAGATCGCCTCTGAGCAGGCGGTATGCCACTGAGTAGAGCTGGAGTTTCTTTAACCGGGCAGTATGTTTGAGCCCTTTGATCCTCTTGGTGAGGTACTTTTGGGGTCTTTCCAGTTGCTGCAGGTGTCTGGTAAGGTACATCCCAAAATGGGCATTGTACTCAATTATGGGCCTGATGAGGGATGAGTAAAGAGGCACGATGACCTCCCCTGATCTAGATGCGAATCCCTTCATGATTAGGTGGGCTATATACAATGTTTTTCTAACCACTTTGGCCACATGGTTGTCAAATGAGAGATTGCTATCAACTTGGGTCCCCATGTCCCTAATTACTTCTTCTGTACTTAATGGATTACCACATATGTGGTAATTTGTGGGCACTTTGTTTTTGCCAAAGGGGATGACTATACACTTTTTGGCATTTAGCTTGAGGCCATGGCTCTGACATCAGTTGTCTGTTTCTATGAGGCCCTTTTGGAGGATGCTTGTGTTGGCTGGAGAGTCGATTATGGTGCCCAGTTTGCAGTCATCTGCGAACTTGGTCAGCCACAGTCCTTCCGTGTTGGCCTGTACCTCCGAGAAATATATACCGTACAAGAGTGGTCCCAGGACTGAGCCTTGTGGGATGCCACTTGTAACTGGTTTGGAGTCTGACATGGCTCCAGCAATTCTAACCATGTGGGTTCTGTCCTTGAGCCAGTTTGCAACCCATCTAGTGACATAGGGGTTTATATTTAAGCTGGTGAGCTTATCTATAATGCCCGAGTGGGGTATTGTATCGAAGGCTTTTGCGAGGTCCAGGTAGGCTGTGTGGACAGCCTTCCCCTCGTCAATGGCCTTGGTGACTGTTTCAAAGAAATCGACCAGGTTTAAGAGGCAGGATCTTCCCTTAATAACGCCAAACTGGGTAGGATCCAGTGCCTGTAGGTCCCCAATATATTTATTTATGAGGTTCATGATGATCCTTTCCATAGCTTTGCAGACCAAGCTAGTCAGGCTTATGGGGCAATAGTTTCCAGGATCTGTTGAGGCACCACCTTTGTGGAGAGGGACCACTGTTGCTGTACGCCACTCTTTGGGTACATATCCTGTAGTAAGGCTGAGATTGAACAGTAGTTTTATGTTTGTGTTTAGCTCTTCTTGGAGTTCATGTAGGACACAGCCTGGGACACTGTCTGGTCCCATTGATGCTGTGTTTTTTGCTTTGGAGAGGGCGTCTCTTACCTGAGCATCTGAGATGTCAGGGGGGCAGCACTCTGTTGGGATAGATATTTACCCTTTTGGTGGGAAGCGGGGGGAGAAGTTTGCGCTGAACCTGTCAGCTAGGATGTTGGCAACATCTGTGGGTTCGTTGTATTTTTTGTCATTTTGGACTAATTCTGAGCATACTTTACATTACACATACTTCCTGCCTTTTGTGTCATGACCATATAAGGAAGCAAAGCAGTTACGGAATATAAGTGTTACAATTGTTTTAATTAATAGACTTGATTGATTATTAACTACAATTATGTAGTAAATTGTTTTAACTCAAATATATAAAAAGGAGTGGAACTGTGAATTTATTATTCTGATGAAGTCTGCCTGCAGCAGACGATAGCGCTGAATTTCTGAATTTTATTCTTGGTTATTAAAGAAGATTGTGGTCAGCACATGCGGAGTTTATTTTTATGGTCTGTTGGATTCTTATACAATTTTTGAGTATTGGTATATATTTTCCGTGTGAGACGTGACCTAATTTTCTAATTACAATTGCACAGTTCCTGGGACTATAATCTTTTTTCGCTACAAAACTTTTGCGTTTTTTTAAAAAAATGGAACAAACCTTGAATGACTCTACCATGGTAGGTCTGGACATTCCGTTTAATCAGAGCGGAAACATTATGGATACTCAAAGGGAAGTTTCCCGTTTGAGAGAAGAGATCTCAACACTACGAGGAGATCTCACTAAACTGATAGAACTTTTTTCCCAAGATGAACCGGCAACCGTGAGAAGGAAAAACACAGGCATCCCTGGTCATCAAGCAGCGCAGCCTTTAACGTCATCTCCACGCTCTGAGGTTCGGAGTTATGGTGGTAAGAAGACCGGGGCAGGACCAGAAGCGCGAAATTGTGGACAATCGTTTGAAGGGGAACCTAGTCGGGTACATATCCAGGTTGACATCGTGGAAGACAATCAAATGGAAGGAAACACAGCCGGTGGGGGTGATAAAACTAAACATCTACAAAAAGGTACTGTTCCAACTAGCTCGCATAGTTCTACTAATATGGTAGAAAATGCTACCAAAACCCGCCGGCATGGCGGGCGTGGTAAAGACAGTTACAAGAACATTTTAGAGAAAGTATTTTCATTCGATGGAACAACAAATGTTAATGTTTTTAACGGTGAATGTCCAGGCAACAAAGACATTGAACGGGAAATGACCCTAAGGGACAAATTGTTCTATTTTGAAAAAATATTGCACAAATATAAATGTTTACAAATTGATAATGATTATTTGCACAAATGTTTGACATATAAAATAGTCCCACAGGGACTTAGATTTTACAAATACCCCTTTGGGATTCATTATACTGAGAATGTGATAAATGACATGCAAACTTTTTTTGATGATTGTGGTTTTGCATTGATGTCCAAATTGATGAAATATAATGAAGTAAAACTTAAAAAATTACTTGTAGAAGTAAATGAATGTCAGAGTAGTATTGTTAGGGACTTGTTGTTTGAAGATTATGAAAATTTATATATGAAAATTTTAAAGAGAGTGGAAGAAAAAATAGAGAAAGTGTATTTGAGAAAACAAGGAAAATTGACCAGAGATAGAGAACAATACAAAAAAGGCAATAGTTACCCACTTCCCTTTCAGAAAAGCAAAATTAATCAAAAAGAAAAAAGTGGATATAAGGTTACAAATGGCCATTATAAGGAAGTAGGAAGAAATAGGAGGGTAGAAATCCAGGAAAGGTTTGAGACGAGAAATGGCCATCTGGATGAATTAGATACATTTCAAGAGGATATTGAAACTTTTTTAGGACCACGAAGGTCGGAAAGGTTAGCAAACAAGCAACGGAACCCCTCGGATCCTGGTCCACAGGGTTTTACAGAGGAGAGGGAAGGGGGAGAACCAGCATGGAGAACCAGAGGGAGGAGAGGGAGATAGAAGGAATATATATTGAAGAGAATGGTATAACACAGGTATACAAAGGATTTAAAATTCACAATTACACAAATTTGAAAGTGGAAAAATTACACTTTGATTTATTTTCAAAGGGGTTTAAATTTGTTAAAACAACATGTGGGGACTTAGCCAATATTTTATTGGAGTTAAAAATATTTTTACGAAAACTTAATTTGAAATTTATGTGTAAACAGAAACAATCTGGAAATATAATACGAAATGAACACCCAAGTTGTGGCCAAGGTCCTAGTAGAAGTAGTATTTATAATCCCCCATTACATCCCTTGATAGGGACCTTTGAAGCTATAGTAACCAACGACATTTACGATACATATGAAAAATCTAAAAGGTTGCAAAAAAACATGAATTTAAATGAAAAAGAAACAACATTGATGAAGAATTTAATAAAAGATACAAATTTGAGGTTCATGCAACCTGACAAGGGTGGTGGAATGGTCATCTTTAGTCAAGAAGTTTATAACAACATACTAACAGAATTATTAATGGATGAAAAGACCTACACCACAGTATCGTACAATGAAATACAAATTGCCTACGGCAGAATCGACAGCTGGTTGGAAGAATATCTAATAGATACTAGAATAGGGAAGGAAACATATAATTTTTTAAAGCAGACATATCCTTATATACCACACATCTTCGCAATTCCTAAGATACATAAGAACATTTTCAAACCTCCCTTTCGTCCTATAGTGTCAGCAAAAAGATCAAAAACCCAACCTTTAGCAGTTTATATTGATTACCATTTGAAAGAAATAGTGAAGAATCAAAGTCATTTGGTACAAGATTCATGGGATTTTTTAGGAAAAATTACCAACAACCTATGGTCAGAAACAATAAAATTAGTGACCATAGATGTGAAAGACTTATTTACTTGTATTCCTAGAAATGAAGGGTTTGAATACTTTGAGAATAGTGTGTACAAATATTATAACACAACAGATGACAATAGAAAATTATTAATAGAGTTGACAGAAATGGTCCTCGACAACAACTTTATAATGTTTCAAGGAGAATACTATAAACAAGTTACTGGAGTAGCTATGGGGGCAGCATGTGCCCCCATATATGCAAATATGGTACTTCTTGGATGGGAGGAAGAAAATATTTTTCAAAGCCCATATATGAAAAATATAAAGATATATCTGAGGTTTCTAGATGATATCTTTTTATTATGGGAAGAAGATACCCCAGAAGACTTAAAAGACTTCATGTCTTATATAAATCAAACCACTACTTTTTTATCCTTCACCCATGAGATCAAACAACAAAATATAAACTATTTGGATATCACCCTAAGTAAGACAACCAGTGGTTTTAAGTCTAATATTTTTCGAAAGGAAACGTGGTGTAACAGTTATTTGCAATTCAACAGCCAACACCCTTTACACCAAAAGAAAAGTATAGTTAAGGGTCAAGCTGTAAGGATTGCTCGAATGACTTCCCAAAAAGAAGACTTGGAGAAAGAGTTTTCCTTTTTATTCGAAAAATTTAAAGAAAGGGGATATCCGTCACAATTTATAGGTGATATTTTAACAGAAGTGTATCAAGGATGGGGTATAAAATTTAAACCATTATTGGGTGTAAGATTTATTCCCAATAATATGAACATTGATGAAAAGATAGATTATAACAGTGCGTGCATAGTGGAATATAATGATTTTTCAGATTGTTTCACTGGGATTATTAGAAATAATTGGAGTATCTTTAAAACCAACAAAGATATCTATGAAGTGGTTGGAAAAAAACCAAATTTTACATATAAAACTGCCAAAAATTTTAAAAGAATCTTTGAGACCAAGGTAAATAACAAAGATCAAAAGAAAGGCACCACAAAATGTGGCAGATGCAGACAGTGTGCACACATTAATCCATTAGTGGAAATCACACTCCAGAATAGTTTAAAAAGTAAGATAACATTCAGTAAAGGTAACTGTAGGAGTCGAATGTTGGTGTATTTGGCTACTTGTTCTAAATGTGATTCGTTTTACGTGGGTAAGACTGAGAGGACTCTCAGAGAGAGAATTTACGAACATACCCACGACATTAAAAGGCGAAAGGAGACCAATGCCTTGTTTAAACATTCTTTGGAATGTGAAAATTTCACAGATTACAAGTTTGGTATTGTGGAAATAGTCAAAAAGGATACCAGGGGGGGCAACATTAAAAATGTTTTGTTGCAGAAAGAAATGAGATGGCAACTATTGTTAAGATCTAATACCCCTCCAGGACTTAATGAATATATAAGCATTAAACCCATATTAATAGATAAGGCCTCAAGGATTTAGAAGTACAACCAACAAACAAGCAATAAAAAACTTGTTGATTCAAATAATAAGACTTGTAACCAAGGGATATATTAATGTACAAAATTACACTTCACATCATATTGCTTGTATTAGACCTTAAGCATCAGTGTTTTTTGGTTACACAAATTAATTTTATGTTTTTTGGTTACACAAATCAATTTTATATTTCACATAAAACTTATGTAAAATATACACTGTTATTTATGTCACAGTAATTTTATATCTAAGTTTTATAATTTCATATTTTTATACCTTTGTATAATGTAGTTCTCTGGTGAGTTTTCTTGTTACAAACAATGAAAATAAGAACATTTATTTGACAATTTTAACAACACAGTTGATAAAAAATGTTTAACAATAATTTTTAATAATTTTTTTAAAAATGAAATGATGAAGGATTTTTATTTAATTATTCCTAAATATGTAAGAAAATTTAACAAGACAAGAAGTTGTTATGCCACAATAATAGGTATCCATCAAGAAGGGGGATATTTTTATAGAAAATTTTAATGAAAAGTTTCATAGTTTGTTATTATATGTTACAAGTATGAAACAAATGTAAATTTACCACATGAAACAAGTTCCTATATACGAAATTCGTAAACAACTGTTAGTAACATATTTTATGTGTATATATTTAATTCATATACTACGTGAACATATATATTACATTTGTGTGTATATAGATTATAATATATTTTATCAAAGAAAACAGAAAACTGTGCAAAGAGTTCAATTTAATTTAATTTAAGCATCAATCAGTTTTGAAAGAAAAAAAGAAAAAAAGAAAAAAACAGGAAAGGAACTTCTGAATGGTATTTTGTAAAGCATTCAGAAAAACATGTATTTTAAGGTTTATGTTTACACATACTTCCTGCCTTTTGTGTCATGACCATATAAGGAAGCAAAGCAGTTACGGAATATAAGTGTTACAATTGTTTTAATTAATAGACTTGATTGATTATTAACTACAATTATGTAGTAAATTGTTTTAACTCAAACATATAAAAAGGAGAGGAACTGTGAATTTATTATTCTGATGAAGTCTGCCTGCAGCAGACGATAGCGCTGAATTTCTGAATTTTATTCTTGGTTATTAAAGAAGATTGTGGTCAGCACATGCGGAGTTTATTTTTATGGTCTGTTGGATTCTTATACAATTTTTGAGTCCATGAAAAGAAGACAAAAGTAGCATTGATCATTGAAATTGCTACACTCAGTGACTACAGTGTCTTATATACAGAAAGACACAATGGCATAAAGTACCAGGGTCTGCAGGGAGAAATGAAGGCAAAGTAGAGGAAAGATACAAGATAGGTGTAATAGTATTAGGGGCAATGAGTATCATAAGGAAGACTTTAAAATTCTGCTTTGATATATTACCAATACATGTAATGCTGTATGAGTTGTAGAAGGATTCAATACTGAGTATATTGCATGTGCTGCAAAGAGCACTTTTGGCTAACATCAGAGATTGAAACATTACCAATTGCATGAACCTTAATCATCCTTTGACTTAGGAATGGAGTTCATTCTCGTCATGGTATTAGAAACCCCCCAAAAAAGAAAGAATTAGATTATCAAGAATGATGAAAAGAAGGGAGTCACTTGAATGGCTACTGCTTGACTACTATTAGTTTCACCACAGTTTCACTCTGCTGAGATACAATGCTCCTTTGCTTCTTCTGTCACCAGAAGCAAAACAGTAGCACCAATTCCAAGAAGACAAACATGCCACAGCCCATTTTGTGTTTTTCGGTCTTGTCCTAGATGATGTAAGGGTCTGTAGGCTTGTTATAGCCTTTTCCTGGTAGATGCCTTGAGTAGTAATCAGACCAGTCAGGAAGCTCTAGTGCAGACACTCACTTCCCAACCAGAAAGAGATTGTGATGTTTAGAGTCCTTGAAGAGATACTGAAAACGTTTAGTCTGCACTGCATCAATATATGACAGTGCATCTGTTTTGTTAGCAGTGTGATTAATGCATCCTGCAGTATATGATATACCAAAATATTAAATGATGGAATGGATAATAAAAACAGCAATTTCCCACAATGTTTGTAAAATATTTTCACACAATTTTCAAGCGACTCTAGACAGTAGGACTAAAAGTATAACAATACATGCTTCTATAATCATCGGTATGCTGTGATCATTAGTATGCTATTTAATCTTTATGACCACTCAACTGTCCTTGATTTTGGCTCAAAATTTTGCTCTGTCCCCCCAAATCACCCCTAAAGCTTGTGACTTTT
This sequence comes from Protopterus annectens, assembly GCF_019279795.1. NCBI lineage: Eukaryota > Metazoa > Chordata > Ceratodontiformes > Protopteridae > Protopterus > Protopterus annectens. The sequence goes on along the minus strand of NC_056736.1, from coordinate 33,942,725 downwards.
GCAGATAAGGTAGGGAATTAGAATCAATCAATAAGGGCAATAATTAAAATTATACACTTATTTTACTTCAGAAAATGTGTTGATTTACATTTTCTTATAGGTTCATAGGTTCATAGGTTCATACTAGGCTATCTACCCTAGGGCATTTATAAGCCTAGCCAGAGTGTGCTTGGCTTTCTCCACCCATTTTAAATTAATTTTGCTATGCCCTTTTTCGAGGTTAGTATACTGTGCCTCTGTCTAACAGTGACACAGAAGTGATACCCGGGTAAACCTACGATCTCCCATCCACTCATCAAGATTCCTCTTGAAGAGAATCAATGAGGGACTCTGCCTAACCTGGACTGGGATTTTATTCCAGAATGAAGGGAGCCTCTGGGTTATGAATCTGTCCCTCCAGCATGTCCTATTTATTTCAGTGCTGAGGTTCAAGTCTCTCGAGCACATACCTCGATGGGATTTGGATTTTCTGAGGTGCAGCATGTCCATTAATTCTGGGTTGGACATGGCTTTATACGTCAGGCACAGATCGCCTCTGAGCAGGCGGTATGCCACTGAGTAGAGCTGGAGTTTCTTTAACCGGGCAGTATGTTTGAGCCCTTTGATCCTCTTGGTGAGGTACTTTTGGGGTCTTTCCAGTTGCTGCAGGTGTCTGGTAAGGTACATCCCAAAATTGGCATTGTACTCAATTATGGGCCTGATGAGGGATGAGTAAAGAGGCACGATGACCTCCCCTGATCTAGATGCGAATCCCTTCATGATTAGGTGGGCTATATACAATGTTTTTCTAACCACTTTGGCCACATGGTTGTCAAATGAGAGATTGCTATCAACTTGGGTCCCCATGTCCCTAATTACTTCTTCTGTACTTAATGGATTACCACATATGTGGTAATTTGTGGGCACTTTGTTTTTGCCAAAGGGGATGACTATACACTTTTTGGCATTTAGCTTGAGGCCATGGCTCTGACATCAGTTGTCTGTTTCTATGAGGCCCTTTTGGAGGATGCTTGTGTTGGCTGGAGAGTCGATTATGGTGCCCAGTTTGCAGTCATCTGCGAACTTGGTCAGCCACAGTCCTTCCGTGTTGGCCTGTACCTCCGAGAAATATATACCGAACAAGAGTGGTCCCAGGACTGAGCCTTGTGGGATGCCACTTGTAACTGGTTTGGAGTCTGACATGGCTCCAGCAATTCTAACCATGTGGGTTCTGTCCTTGAGCCAGTTTGCAACCCATCTAGTGACATAGGGGTTTATATTTAAGCTGGTGAGCTTATCTATAATGCCCAGTGGGGTATTGTATCGAAGGCTTTTGCGAGGTCCAGGTAGGCTGTGTGGACAGCCTTCCCCTCGTCAATGGCCTTGGTGACTGTTTCAAAGAAATCGACCAGGTTTAAGAGGCAGGATCTTCCCTTAATAACACCAAACTGGGTAGGATCCAGTGCCTGTAGGTCCCCAATATATTTATTTATGAGGTTCATGATGATCCTTTCCATAGCTTTGCAGACCAAGCTAGTCAGGCTTATGGGGCAATAGTTTCCAGGATCCGTTGAGGCACCACCTTTGTGGAGAGGGACCACTGTTGCTGTACGCCACTCTTTGGGTACATATCCTGTAGTAAGGCTGAGATTGAACAGTAGTTTTATGTTTGTGTTTAGCTCTTCTTGGAGTTCATGTAGGACACAGCCTGGGACACTGTCTGGTCCCATTGATGCTGTGTTTTTTGCTTTGGAGAGGGCGTCTCTTACCTGAGCATCTGAGATGTCAGGGGGGCAGCACTCTGTTGGGATAGATATTTGCCCTTTTGGTGGGAAGCGGGGGGAGAAGTTTGCGCTGAACCTGTCAGCTAGGATGTTGGCAACATCTGTGGGTTCGTTGTATTTTTTGTCATTTTGGACTAATTCTGAGCATATCTGGGAATTCCCACCCAGGTTTCTAACATAACTAAAGAAAGCCTTGTGATTATCCTTAGTGTCCTGTGCAATTTTTCTCTCGAAGCTGGCCTTAGACAATTTTATGAGTGCCTGTAGTTTTTTGCTAATACTGATCAGAGATGCCTTCCCTTTTTGGGATTTTGCTCTATGATGTAGTAGCTTCCTTCTTCTATTGTATAGTTTGTTTATGGCTGGGGTCCACCAGACAGGACATCTGCCTTTGGAGGATTGGGTCTTGGTTTTATTTGGGATTGCATGATCCATGCATTCCTGAAGGTGTTCATAGAATGCATTTATAAAGGATTCTGCGGTCTGGGCCGTATTTTCCACAGGCCTGGCGGCTTTGAAGGATTCCACCTCGGTTTTGAGGAGTGTGAAATTTGCTTTAGAGAAGTTTTTCACTGTGGTTTTCTGGGCAGGGGGTGGGGTCGGGATGTGAATATCCAGTGAGATTAGTTTATGGTCTGATCTTACCAGTGAGGGATACACTTCTGGTCTGGAGCATAGAGTCCCCATGTTGAGTCCCCATGTTGGTGATGATCAGGTCCAGTATATTTTCCCCTCTTGTGGGAGTGGTAACAAGTTGTTCCATAGCATTTGAGTTTATAAATTCTAGGAACCTTTGGGCTAGGGTGTTGGAGCTAGAGTAATGCTCCCAGTCTATGTTTGGGTAGTTGAAGTCGTCCAATATAATGGTGTTTGGAGAGACCTTCATATTTTCCAGTGTTCTCAGGAAGGCCGAGTGGGGTTTCTGGGTTTGGGAGGGTGGTCTGTAGCAGGCTATAAACTGGAAGGCAGTTTTTCCCACTGTTAGTTGCACATGGATAGTCTCTGATGCTTCGTGCTGTGCCACCTACCTGGAGGTGTGGGTATCTTTGACGAATATTGATACTCCCCCTCCTTTTGTGGTTCGGTCCAAGTATTGGGGCCGAAAAGCATGGTATGAGATATAACCTGGTAATGCTGGAGTGCTCTCAGGAACCTTGAACCAGGTTTCTGTTACTGCACAGATATCGATGTTCTCCATGCTAAGGAGAGTTTTGACTGCATTCATCTTGAGGTTTAGACTTCTGGCATTGAGTAGCATTACTCTTAGTTTCTTATCCCTTGTGATACCTATGGAGGTGGGTTTGTCTTTTGAGCCTTGCCTAAAAAAGGCACTATGGGGGTAGCAAGAGCCTTTGCCAATATCCAAAAGCCCAGGGGTGACAGGTGCAAGCCATCCCTAGCGAAGCATCGTGGCTTGTCGAGCATGTCATCCCAGGCTGACAGGCACTGGATCCCCTTTGAATGACACCAATACTTAAGCCAATTGTTGAAATTGATCATCTTGTCTTCATATTTTGGCATCATTCTTGGTGAGGGTAAAATGCTACTCAAGGTCAGGGTCATACCGGCCTGGGCTACATGCTCAGAGAGCTCCTCTATGTCTCTTTTCATGTAGTCCAGGGAGGTATGTCTCAGGTCATTCACACCAGCATGGACAATGACTGAGTCATATTTGTACTTGCCTTAGAGTGACCTGAGTGCTTGTGTTATGTGGCGCATCCTAGTGCCCGACAGGCAGCTCACCGTGACCTTTTCCTTGTTTAGCCTGGTGAGCGGGAAGTCAGTGTGCCCGATGATAGAGTCACCTATTACAAGTGTATCAGGTGTGTTGTTTAGCCTTAAGGGCTGTGACTGTTCGGCACACTGGCTTTGTCAGCTTCTCAACTTAATAGTATTAATATTTTAAAACGTGCTCCTGTGGATTTGTTACTGATTCTGGAAGTAAGCACTTGAGAGTTATGGGACAAATTTACATTAAATAGACTAGCCTGCCAGAAAAGGCAGGCCATATTCACTAGGCAGGAGAGTAAATGTACTGCATTGCTGCCATCACTGAACCTCTGCATAACACAGTTACCATGATCACGGAACATTTTACTGTTTTAAATATATATATATATATATTTTTTTTTTTTTGCTTATAACATCATTGTTTAGTTGTTCATCCTCTATATAGAGTATAGGAATTAAATCTTTGATACTTTCCTGAACTGTGGTGGTTATCCTTGCATATGTTGCAGTGTGCATCAGAAGTCTACACAAAGTGTTTATAACAGCAGTGTGCATTTCATTTTTCAAGCATAGTGAATTCAGCAGTACTTCATAGTTCATTGGTTGTGTGCCATGGCTTCCTGTTATACACTGTGGTACTATGCTACATATTTGACTGATGTCATCATCATGTGAACTGTGCTCCTTAAACACTGTGATGACTGTTTTTTCTCCTGATAGGGCCTCTCCTTATATGCGTTACACATCATAATGGCCATTATATTTGCATCCTGTTCTGGTCTCTTTATCATTCCTTTTGATTATGTCACTTAATTGTTTTTCTTTTCTGCCATTTATTTTCATGTCTTTCTTCAGGCTCACCCATGAAATATGCAGTGGTAAAGCAGCAACCACTACACTTTGAAAAAGCCACTGCTCCAGCAGTCTTGTGACCCACCTCTTTGCAGGGTAACAAAGATCATCTTTTGGAAGGTGACTGACAGAACTTGCTGGCAGCCTCCAGTGCTACTTCTCTCATGGATGGCATCATTTCCTCGCTAGAGAGTGGCATGAAGTAGCTCTTCTTAGTAACCACATGCACAGTTCTGTGGCTGGTCTAGACTGAGGTAGACTTGCAAGTTCATGCTCATATTGGGACCCTGAAGTACCCTTTCATCAACTGGTATGGTCACATAACTGTACAGTCCCTACCATCTGCCATCAGTGGTGGTACCTGCCCCACTTGTCATCTACAAAGTTGAGTGACTTCTGGATGGATTTCCATTTAGGCCAAATTTTCAGGAGGGATCCACCTCACTCTATCCCCCTTCATGGAATATTCCTCATTGTGTGTCATTCGTCTTTCTCTGTTTGTCACCAAATTCTCTGGAGTCCCGTTTATGCACTCTCTGTCCTTTGCAGACCTATATATCTCTATCCCTTTTATATGTTAGCCCATGTCTGTTAAATATTAGTGCATCTTCCTCTGCTGCTATCCATCTAACCTCCTTGCTCTCACAAGATTCCCAATGCTATTGTTTCCTCTACCCTTCTTCAAAAATAAATGCATACTTACATGCATACATACATACATGCATACATATATAAAAGAGAACCTGTCCCAGAAGATATATCTTTCTTCCCCCACCCCTTACTACTTTTTCCTCCATTTTTCCCTTCTTTTTTTTTCTGCTTGCTCTTCTCCCTTTCTACTAATCCTACCATCCCATGTCCTTCCAATTTATGGAATAAAAGCAACTGGCACATCATTAAATAGCCCTTGTACAGTCTCCCAGCTGTGCCAGTGTTGCATGTAAGTGATGCTTGAATGGTGCAGTCATGTGAATACTCATAGTGTGGTCTACTCACTTGATAGGTAATTGATCTTTTTGCAAATGTGCCACTCTGCAGCACTGTCCGAGGTATATTCATGCTGTGTTTCTAGTTATAACTACATAATCCTTGCCAAGCTGTTTATCACAGGTTGATTCTCTTAGGTTCACAACTAACAAAGAACCAGCAAAAAAGCAAAGCCAGTAAATCTTCCAAAAATGACAAAGGATTCAGTTCCCAATAAAATGTGTTATATGTCTTGTCTTAGCGCCTCAGCCATTACAGCCTTCTAAGTAAGACAAGACATATAATACATTTTATTGGGAACTGATTCTCTTAGGTTCCTTTCTGAATGCCACCAGTATATCCTGTCTCTAAATGTCTTTTTGCACATTAAATTGTAAAGCAAAGGAAGGCATTTCACTTACTCAGCACTGTAACTTAAAGGACATTACGCATGGTCTGGAATGCAAATGTTAAAGGACTTTCCAGCTCTTTGACATGTTCTCAAAACTAAACAAGCAGAAGCAACAACAACAAAACACGAAGAACATAATATCTGGATCCAGTGGCGGGTGCTCAGTGATCTTTTTAGGAATATGTCTATGCTTGCCTTTGGAGTATTTGTTATCCATCTCTGTGGTAAGTCCCAAAGGGGAAAAGGGACTTATGGCTATTCAGAAGTTCAATAGAAGAAGACCATCCAACTTGGGCTATTCTTGAATTTCAAGAGCATACTTTCACAACAATATTTACATTTAATTACTGTTTCGTTTTTTATTCCTTTCATTTTCAAATATGAAATGTAATGTTTACATACTGTTTTAATAACAATATTATTAGATATTGAACTGGTAATTCTTGGACTTCAGTCATAATAGATAGTATGGATTTGTGATGTCATTTATTTTTTCTGTAATAAATGGTGGTTATTACCCTACAAGCCCAATCAGAAACAAGAGTGTGTGCATTTGCCAGTGAGTGTATGTGTGTGCGTGTGTGTGTGTGTGTGTGTGTGTGTGTGTGTGTGTGTGTGTGTGTGTGTGTGTGTGTGTGTGTTTTACATGTGTGTGTGTAGGTTTCTATAATGTGTTTATTCAAGACAAACCACTTATGGAGGCATTAAGCCACTAAGCTGAAACTACCACACATCAGCAGAAAAAAATACGAAAAACCACAGCCACAGAAAAACCAGTAAAAAAAATGAATGTCTCTAGCACCTAGGCCAAACACATCTTTCAAGAGTATAATGCTTATTATCAAACCATCACAATATATAACACAAAAATAACAGCCTCAACAATCAATTACACATCAATTATCACTTAATTAATCATTTCCAATTGGACTCAGTATTTAACCCTTTAGGAATCATTTTATTAAGCCACTAACCTGTATACTTGGCAATTGTTTCTTTTCAAAGTCTTGTCTTTTTGTGACTACATCAGGTCATGAAGTTGAAGCTGTAGATATTGCTGAGAAAGAAGGTGAAGAAATGAAGACAAATCCTTCGTATGAACTGCAGTAGAACAGAAAGGAAGCATTAATTAAATAATACTATTAAACTAACTGCTAGCCTATTCTCAAAATTCCTGATGATCTGATAGATGGCATTTCTTTCTGTTAATGGTATTAGTGAAGGATAAAAGGGCAACTAAGCAAGACAGATACCTTTCCATATCCTGTCGTCTTCTACTTCATATTTAATAGGTTTAAAGATAATTATATAACTCATTAATCCATTATATATGGTGTATAATTTTAATGTAATTAATTTAATAATAACAGTATACATATGTGTATGTATGATATAAGATCTAAAATATGAATGAAGATGATATGCTTTAAAATATGTTTTATTCATTTAATTAAATAGATGTGAAAGTTAACTTTCTTGGACATGTAATGGAAGAGCATAATATTAAATTATGTATTTCATTTAATAACTCTGTGAGTTTTCCACATCCTTTACATGGCTGCCATCCTGTTGTATCATGTAATTAAAAAAATCAGTTTGTACTCTGATAGCCAGTTTCAAAGTAGTGACTTTGCTCTTCTTTCTCCACTGCTGAGTACCTCTGGAGTAGTATGTATACTTTTTCAGGGTGTGGAGTTTTCTTACTTGACTGGGTGTTCAACAACATTTATTTTTGATTCATCGATACTGATTTTCAGTATAACCATTTTGAACTAGCAGGACCTAGTTAAATTGCATATGGAGAGTCATCATGAATCAAAGTTTGACTATGAAATTACTGAAACTCTGCTTAATAAACATAATTCTGCAAGTCTGATAATGGAGGCAAACTTTAATGTTAAAAAACAGATACTGATAATCAAAGGGGGGCTCTTAATTGGGTGCCATCTTTAATCTCTCTGTTGTGCTATGGTTATTTATTGTACCACATACAGTAAGTAAGTAAGAATAACTTTGCAAGCTGTTCTTGACATCTTCAGCTTTGCATTTCAAGACTATAATGGAAGCACTCGCCATATTCATGTCTTCAGCACAGTTTTGTAAATTATTTTGTAAATTCACAGTATGAATCCTTTTAAGCATATCATTTATCACATACGCATTGCAAGTCAGCATATTTTCTTAGTATAAATGTTTGTTTTTTTTTCAAGAGCATTACTTGGGTCATTAACATATATTTGATCGAGCAGATTCAGTTTATGCCCAATATGCGCCAAAAAATGGATGCAAATATTTACACAGTTTTGCACACATTAATAGACAAATCTGTAAACACAGGGTGAGACTCCAGAAAAGTTATGCTCATTGTAAATGATTTACTCTACTGTAAGGAAAACAAAAACATAATAAACATTATTAATAGGCTTACACTGGGGGGTATTCCAGATGACCTCCTGTCAGTATATGTGACATCCTCCAGTGTACTGAGAACACATATTTTGGAATTGTGCTCATACTTTCTGACAATGCATAGCTACACTATACCAAGCTTAAATGTAATTGTCTTGCATTTGATATGTGATTAATGGGTTTGCAACATGCTTTGCTATGCCTGTAACTACATTAATTGCAATGAGTTTGGTGCATGACTGTTTGTTTCCTGAAAAAAATACATATTGGAAATCATAAAGCCACCAGTAATTTGATACACACTTTTATTTCTTTTTGAAAAATTTAGATCCTTTTGTCATCATTTTCAACCACAGATTTTATTTTCCATGTTCCAGTTTTTCATCAGATTTAAGGTAAATACTTCAACCTTTACCATTCAGCCCACATCTAGTACATTATCAAATGTCAAGCCAGCTGTAGTGAATAGCCTGCTTCTGACTTTATTATTTTTGATCACACAAACAATTCTGTTTCTTCTCAGTGATTTAGGCAAAGTATCAGACTTGTAGTCTTTTACTCTGTTTTATTTAAATTGTATATCCATCTACTGACCCCACGCGACTTATGTATGGATTATTCTACTTCCGCATACAATCTGCCTGAATCATCTCTCTTAGTACTGGAAACCTGTCTCCCTACTCATCCTTAATATGCTAAAAATATGAAGTCCTTCTCCCCCATCTGCAATAAGAATGGAAATTGCGAACTGGCCCTTTTCTGTAGTTCCTGCAATTTCATCACAGTAGGATACAGTTCAAATGTTTGAATCTAGACACGCAAGTTTTCAGACAAATTGTCATGTCAATTGAAAGGCATTACTAGTTGAAATGAAATTGTTTTGATTCAATCATTGAAGAAATATGACTGTAGGATGGATTTCACCAATACATAGGACATAAATTGGTCAGAAAAACATATACACTGTCTATGAGTGACACCTGACAATGATAAGCACCTTTTGTACATGAGGAAAATCTTTAAGGTTGCTCATTTCATTGTTAATAATTTTAAAAATGCAGATATAGAAATGGATGTATTAAATTTTGTACTAAACATTGAAAGCGAGATTGAATTTCTGGTGTAACTGGACATTACACTGTATGGAAAAACATTTTACCAGGAAGAATTCACAGACTGGATAAAGCAGTAGCAGAACTGGCGATTTTCAGTGAAGTGTGAAAAAATAATGCTACTAAAATAAATTTAATTCAGAAAATATGCAGCATATATACCGTGAAATATGCACCTAATCAAGAAGATCAGCTGAATGTATAAAAAAAGCTGCACTGCAAAATAAGTACCCAAAGCAGGAACAGTTCTACAGCTCACAATAATCCACACCAGCAAAGCTGCCAAAGGTTATAAGGTCCAAAAGGTAAAATACTTCATTTATAATAAAAAACAGTAAAATCTAAGCACATTATAAATTAAAAATCATATAAACTTGCAAACTTATCTAAAATATTTTTTCTCAAATTTTTTTTATTAAATTTTTTCATAATATGAAATCAAAAATTATATACAGTACAATAAAAGTTGCAAAACAACTTTTCATGGAGCTACCATGCCAAACAAAGCTCTAGTCCCAATGGCAAATGCATGTACCAGTCCATAAAAGCAATGATTCTGTATAAAACTCAGGTTTATTAATAAAAATGGTAAGCGCTTTCACTTCGGAGCTTCTTCAGACCAAGTAAATCATAAAAACTAATGAACAAATATATATAGGCATGGGTCTCAGCATCAATTATTCAATTATACAATATTAAAGTCACAAACCCCATACAACTAAAATACTTATCCACACTCCCAATAAATTTGAACATACAATAATATAACACAAATACTTAAAAAATACATAAATGAAATATGAATGAATAAAAACCTATAATAATTTTTAATACTATTTGTTGATATTTATTTATGCAGCCTCCTTCTTTTCAGGGCAGGTCTAATAGATGCCCTCTCATTTAAACCTCTACCTCTGTCTGCTTGCAAAATAATAATCCAGCATGTTTCTCTATATTCTGTGTACGTTCTAATATCACCCTCCCTTGGACTCAATCCTATAGCTTCCACAACCCTGAATCTAAAAGTATGTTGTATTCCATGCTCCATGATGTGTTTAGACAGGGCATTATTAGATGACTTCTTCTTAATGTTATATAAATGTTCCTTCATTCTATCACGTAGTGGTCTATTAGTTTTACCTACATAAAATGCCCCACATAATACACACTCCGCTAAATAAACCACATGGGGGTCTTACAATTATGAACACCTCTAAAACAAAATCCTTTATCTAAATCTGGGTGCCAAAATGTTTCATTAGTATTTATACAGTGGCAATAATTACAAGAGCCACACTGCTCCATGTGGCCAAAATCTACCCTCTCCAAACCTCTATTACCAGAACATAAAAGTCTCTTCAGGTTCTTATGGTTTCTAAACCTAAATCTTGGAGCTTTCCCTACTATTTCCCCAAGACTATAATTTGTTAACAATATAGGCCAAAGTTATTGAAATAATTTAGTAACATATCCTGTATCACTCGAATAATGTAAGGGAATTTTAGTAATGTTAATAGTGCTTTTACTTAAACATTCAGATGGACTCGCTGGTCCATAATAGGGTTTCACTCTAGTCTCCCTCAAATCAACCAAATCTTCCCATTGTCTCTCTAGTTCTTTTCTAGTATACCCTCTATCCAGCAGGTTCTTCTCTATATTGGCCAATTCCACATGGAACCCAGCCTCTGTGGGGTTCATCCAAGATGCCCTCATACCTTGCCCTCTCACAAGATTCCTAAAAATATAGCCTGGATGCATGCTAGACCTGAAAAGGAAAGCATTCCTATGACAAATTGTTGATGTTGCAGTTTGCATAACATGAGCAAGTTATTGAACTGGGTGTTCACAAACTGTAATAAAACAATTTCAGCTTAGCTAAAGTTAACAACAGTGGATTACCATGAAGTTATGATTATGTTATGGTTCAGTCAGGCGGTATGAATTTAGTAAAGAAATTGACCTATACATTATGGTTATACAATAAGAGTATATCCTGAGGTGTAATACCCACTTAGTGATACACAAAAAAATCTAAACTACTATACATATATACATATTTACAAAAATGTCACCTTAGATGATGCTGTTACTACTCTTAACTAAAGAGAATGTTTAATAACTTTATGTATTTTCACATACCTTGCCATTCATGATAGAATATCAATTAAAGCTTTACAGTAGTTTTGTTATGTTTGGTTCTTTTGACTTTTGGTATACAGCTTCTTTGCTAATATGTGTTTTTTTGCCATGTTTTTATATTCTGTCCAAGGAAGTTTGGATCTGTCCAGCCAGTTTTTAGCTATGTAAAATTTTAATAGGGCACATAGCATTATAGTGATGTGTTTAGTGAGGCTATTATTATTGCTCTTGAAAATATGTAGTATCGCTGTTTCCCATGATTGAGTAGGTTTTGAGTAGCCTGTTTTTTCTAAGAGGAATCTCAGTGAGCACCACAGTTTATACACTTTTTGCAGCTTCAGAAGATATGTAGAATATCAGCTTTTTTATTAGGACAAAAAGGAAAATAAGGTGACTAAGATGGATTCAATTTGTTAAGATGGACAGGTGTATGGTATGCATTATTTAAGATCATGATCCGAGTGTATAATAGTTTCTTAAATGGTGTCAGTTTTATGGTGTTTCCAATGGTTAATTCCTTTTGATTTTCTGCCAAGTTACTGCATTTTCCTTCCCAATACTTTGAAAATAGGATTGTATTTTCATATTTAATTCTAGTTATTAATTTATACATGCTTGAAAACATTTTATTTTTGTATAAAAGCAACTTTTGAATTTGTTGTGCTTCCTTGATATCTTGCTCATTTATGATAATATCCTTAGTTATTTTGTTAACTAAATATAACATTTGTTTTATTATCACATTATATTTATTACTTGCTTTAAGAATGTTCTTGATGTTTTCAATTGATAGGTTTTGTAACTGGTAGAAGTCCCAAAGTGTATGATTGCTTATTAATGGATATTTATCCAAGTTTAACATATAGTTTGCTATTTTTATATCAGGATTGTTGCATATTGGTTGTAGAAGAGTAATCATATCTTTTAGTTTTAATGATATTAGTAGTTTCTTGAAAATTTAACACTTATTGATTAAAACTGGGTGAATTTCTAATGTCTTAAGGGTTTCTTGATTTAGGAAGGGAATCCATTTTTGGTTAATTTTAAATGGAATAATATTTTGGTGAAAGAATTTAATCCATAATGGATACTATTCATTACCCAATGGATCATAGTTAGCTATTTGAATAATGTGGCTAGCATTAATTATTTCATGGTAGAGTTGTAAGCCCAAAAGGCTTAGACCTCCTTTTTCTTTTGGGAGTATTAGTTTGTTGTAACTAATTATTGTACTCTCCGGGTACCATATGAATTTTGCTAGTCGAACTTTTATTTTATTAAGAAAGGTAGCTGGAATTTTCATGAAAGTGGCATTCATTTGGTATAATATTTTAAGGAGTATGTTCATTTTGACAATTGAGGCCTTCGATAAAGTAGAAAGTTTAAGCTTTTCCCATTTGCTGATGTTGCAGATTATATTAGTGCAAGTTTTAAATATGTTGTTATTGATCATATCTGACTGTGTATGACTAAAGATTATATCTAAATATTTCACAGCATATTCCACTTATTAAGATTAATAGCGTAGTCTGATACTTGGGAGAAATTGTCTATGGAAATTAAGATTTTACCAAGATCAGTATTAGGGTATTGAAAGTGAATATTTAGGTCATCTGCAAAGGCTGTGTATTTTATTTGGGTTTTTGATATTGAAACAAGGTGATGGTTTGCTCTTTGACTAATTAATAGAAGTAGTGCTTCTATATAGAAATTGAACAGGTTTGGGGAGAGTGGGCATCCCTGTCTGGTGCCATTAACTATTTTTATTGGGTTAGATGTGTTCTATATTAATATAAAGTGTTGCAGTTGCCTTACTATATAGTGTTTTGATCATTGTTATGTATTCTTGTGGGAATTTAAATTGACGGAGTATAAAAAGGAAGAATGTTTGATTGACTCTGTCAAAGGCCTTTGTTGTATCCACTGATAAAGCATATTTAGGGGATTTGTCCTTAGCGCATAGGTGGGTTAGTGCATCAATGGTTAGCATATCATCCCATACTTGTCTCTGACTCTAAATCCTAGTTGCTCAGGTGAAATTATAAATGGAGCAATTTTCTGTATTCTGTATGCTAAAATTGTTGAAATTATCTTCAAATCTATATTTATCAGATTAATGAGTCTGTAGTTGTCTGGATTTTTGGAGTCAGTGTTTGGTTTTGGGATAAATATGGTCTTGGAATTATTAATATATAGGTCTTATATCCCAAATTCTAGTATATGGTTGTATATTTTTAAAAGTATTGGTTCTCATTGTTGTTGGAAGTGTTTATAGAACTCTGCCACATACCCATCAGGACCAGAAGCTTTCCCTAATTTTAACTTTTCAATAGCCTTTTTTTATTTCCTCTAGTGTTAATGGACTTTTTAGGTTGTTAGATTGAGTATCATTATTATGAGGGAATTCTAGGTTGGCTGAGAAATTTTGGAAAAGGCCATCATGGATATCATCTTGCGGACCATAGATGTTTTGAATTATTTCTTCAAAAGCCTATATTATTTCACTATCCGAGATAAGGATTTTTATCTTTATATTTTATTTCTTGTATTTCGCAAGGGGATTTCTGACATTAATAAGTCTCTCTAGCATTTTGGAGGGGGTCTGCACCCATCCCACATATTTGTAAAGCATTTTTAGTTCTATCAATGCATATTGTTTCATTAAAATCACATTTAGTTGTTTTTGTAAGCTTGCTATTTTTTTCTCAAGGGTAAGTAAGTGATTTTTTTTTTGTAGTTCTAGTTCGATTAGTTTTAGTTTACCCACTATGTTACTTATTTTTTCTCTATTTAGTTTTTTATACAGTAATGCTTTTTGAATCAGGATACCCCTCACTGTGTCTTTAAAGGCTTCCAAATCTATCTAAAATATTTATCATAATTACATAAACAACATGCTGAACTAAGAGTCTAATGTTTACTAAGAGATGTTTGGTTTGATGTTACTGTACCTTTAAATTCAAGTACCCTTTATTTACCTTATCCCAGGTTTTTGTGTTTAAATTTAGGAATTCTGTTAACACTCTTTACTCTGATGAAGTCCATTTCAATTTTTGGCAATAAATGAAGTATTTTACCTTTTGGGTCTTACATCATTTAGCAGCTTTGCTGCTGTGGATTATTGTGAGCTATGGAACTGTTACTAATCTGAGTTCTTATTTTGCAGTATCAGCTGAATGTGTACTAGACATGACATGCACTCTACTAGATCCTTTAATGAGCTGCTTTGCTAAAGTCACATGAAACACAGACTCAAGTACTTGAAAATTTTAAGATATGGTTACAGTTTCTTCACTATATTAAATTCATATCTTCATATATGGTACACTTCACTCCTTCCATAATCAAGCACAGCAGATAAATCTTTAGGGGCTGATCCAGATATTAATGACCTGCTTTGAAAAGGCAATATGGAGTGTTTCTGCATCCCCAATTTAAAATTGCTTCTGTCCGTACTCTTACCTTTCCTGGCAGTCTCAACTAATATAAATAATAATCATGTCTACCCAAATGAAGTAAGAATGTTCTCAATAAGAAAACTCTCAGTGATAAAGTAATTTAGTCAAGTAGATAGCATGCGTTCTATGTACATGTGTGCTTCATCTTCTTTGGCTGACTGCCTCACTACAGCTGTAAAAGTAATATAGGGGTTGTTCTTACAAACATGTTCCCTACAATCACTGGGTAACTGTTATCCATCATAAATGAAAATGCTTTGCATGCCTATTGCTGTGACCTACATCTGTCCAGTTGGTCAGTTACACAGCCTCACTATGTGTGACAAAGGCATTGTCAATTATGCAGAAGGAGATTTCCTGTCAGAATCTCTGAAATAATAATGTTATTAATAATGTTTATGTAATTAGTTGTACTACAGAGGGCTGTTTAGATAAGATATCTAGGTAACAAATCTTTAACAGTTCATATATATACTGAATATATTTTCTATGTTACTATTGTTTATTACCAATGTTGTATACAAATTTACTTTATTTATCTTGTTTTATGCATAGGCCTAGAATGTGGACAATTTCATTCTCACAAAATATCATGTAACATGAGTTAGTATGAATAGGAGAATTAATGTTGCTATCATACTCTTTCCTATTTTTTAATAAATAAGGGCAAACAAAATTGTTTTTTGTTCATACGTTCCGATAAAAAATGTAACAAACTTTTGAAAAAACAAGTTCTTAGGTGTTTACTAGGCTAATGACCACAAGGGCCTTTTTAAGCCTAGTCATGCATCCTAAATCTCTGACAAGTTCTGTTACCATTGACAAGTGTAAGCGTGGGCCTGGGAGATGAACAATTTACAGGCTACCTGTTTGCATTAGAGACATAGGTGCCAAACCAGGGATGAATTTTCATTTTCCCAGCCAATTGTCCAAGTTGCACTTGAATTGGGTTAGGGAGAAACTCTGCTTCACATGGATAGGGGGCCTGCTCTATAGATGGGGTAGTCTCTGGGATACATGCCTATCTCTCCAGCAGGTCCTGTTTATATCTCAAGCAAGGTTTAAGTCTTTAGAACAGGTAATTCTGGTACAGTTTGTTTTGTGGATATACAGGAGGTCCACCAGAGTGGGACCTGACAATGCCCTGTATGTCAGGCATAGATCTCCCCTGAAAAAACCTGTAGGAGACAGAATACAGGGATAGGAGTTTTAGGGGAGGAACACAAGGCAATAGTAACATGGCTGTAACAGAGGTGGGGGAAGACCATTGCAGCACTGGCAAAGATTAATTATCTGGACATAATCTATGGGCCATACAATGATGCATATATTATCATACATAGAATTATTAATTAATTAATTAATTTATTTGTCTTTTGTTAACCGGGTTAGTCCATTGGGCTGGTGGCTCATTTTCAGTGGAAACCCAAGGAGAAAACAGACAAAAAACAAATTACAAAGTTTACATAGCAGCAATGAGAATCCAGACACATAACTACATGCATTCATGCCATATATGAAAATATGAGTACAAAGCAACAAATATTGATGCAATAATGAAGATTAACAATTTGTATAAGTTCAGCAAGAAGAATAGCTAAAAATTACAAAAAATGTAGATTTATAATAGGTCATCAGAGAGAAGCCTTTAAAATGTGATGAATGATTAAGCCAAGTTTGTAGAAAAGAATAAGTATTAAACAGAGAGGTAGAAGTAGAGGGGTGGGAAGTAAAGTTTAGGGGAGTAAAGAGAGTAAAATTATGCAGTTGTGAGAAGGGTGGTGGGGTGTGACATATAGTAGTAGAAAAAGAGAAAAGAGCATGTAATTAATTGCACATAATCTTGTGAAATATAATTTCTGTGCTGTCTAGCCAAGTTCCACTACTGAACTTTTTTCTTCCACACCAAATATTTTCATAAATCTCTTCAGAGAGCTACACTCTCCTGTTGTGCCATCCTTCATAGTCCCCATGATACATCCCCATCACTGCAAATCAAGTTCCAAGTTCCCACCTGTAAGTTGCAGTTCCTGCTAAAAGCTGATTATCTCTCTCAAACATGTTTTAAACTCCATAGTATCATTTTTTTGGAATATAAATATATGACAGTGTAATTCTTTTCCCTTGTCAACATCCCCCTGCTGCTACAGATCTACCATTATTGTCTTTTTGCCTCCTCCACCACCAATGTAGACCCTTTAGAAATTTATTTATTTCAGTTTGTTTACCAAGCTAGTACACTGATCACTACAGCCATTTGCAGGCACAGCCCTGGTAAAGAAATGCACAAGAAAAGAAAACAGAACAAATACACAAACACAGAGTAATCAGAGAAGGTAGATAATCCCACAGATAAGTGATACAATATGTAAACAATATTAGCAGAGTAGAAAATCAAATATGAATTATTCAACACCATCATTCCCCTCTTCCTCCATCCTCAGCAGTCTGCTGAACATCCATCCCAAAATATTTTATTTGTCTATTTCACATGCTCATTTATTTCCAAATGTTTCTACTGTTGCATTGCTACATGCACTCTATAGCTCTTGTTGTAATCCAGCACTCCTTCCCTTTTGTTTACACATGCGAGGCTATCTACATTCCAAGATCATATGGATACCATAGCCATTATGATAGAAAGCTATTGTTCCCACCTATTATATAGGACATTTTTTTCTGAACGTGTATTTCCAAGTTTTGTCTTACATGCACACACTTAATGTACTGTTTTTTATCTACATTTGAACATATGCAGCATTTCCAAGACTTTGTTTTCAAGAAAACCCTCAAACAACAAACTAAAGACAGTTTCAGAACACCTCTATCCACTATTAACTTAGAACAAACACACAAATCTATGTACATCTTCAAAATATTGTGTAACCCTCCAAATAGGAACAACTGCCCCAAAATGACAGCATTACCCACAACCATTACCTAACCAAAAATTATACTTGCCCTTCGTAAAGTGCATGGTATAGCCTGTATTCTTACTTGCACTGATTACTGTCTGTTCTTTTCTTACCTCTTGTCTTGCATCTGCAAAGATATTGGCATTTGTGCTTTCAGAAAACATTAACTTTTAAAATTGTACTGGCTATTTTTAAAGAAATCTAAATTGCACACTTTTATTAATTGCATTTAAATATTAAGGCTGCTAGGTAGTCTGCTGTCTCTTATTCAGTTCCCATTATTTCAGATTTTGTTGTTCATTGAACTGCTTGCCATTGTACCTTTAAAATTTGCATTTCCATCAGCAAAGAATGCTCAGAACTGTCAAGATTAACTACTTGCACCTGCAGATGGCTTGTCTCCATGTAAAAGTAGTCATCAGCAATGAAAAAAACAGCTAACAGCACTGCATATGCATGAAGGAATCTTTGGAAATTTCACCCAGAACAGAATATACAACTATTTTCAGCTCCAGACTTTATGACTCCCACTGAAAGCATTTGCTAATGGATAAAACAAGCCAATATGTTTGCAGATGCAAGAAACTTACCACTTTATGGTTTTTATCATTTTATCTTATTTTTCAAACCACCTTGCTTACAGTAAACAGTTGTTTATAGTTTAAGCCTAGTGCATTTAGGCATTCACCCTTGTAAAAATAAGTGGAATTATGATAATTCTACTTATAATATACTTGGTGCACTTTACACCCTCATCCCAGCAACCCAAGTTTACAGCATATTAACTTAAACTTGCTTTTGTCCAGCCTTTCTTCTCTTGTTATACTGTAAAGCCTATATTTCTCACAACTAAAAAGTACTTGTTTACTTTAATACCTTTAGCTTACACAACAGTCACTAAAAATAATTCCCCTCCCCCACATTTAAAATACCCCTGAATACACAAGACACAAAACTGCTTTATTATATAGAAAGCTGTTTATAACACAAAATGTTTATGCAAATAAGAACAGCAGCTGCTTTCTTACTGTTACTTTTTTCCTTGTAGTGTCTTTGTAAACATTAATGACATAGATTGGGGTATATGCTTTATAGTCCACTCACAAGTTTAACAAAGCCAACAAAAGTCCAGTCTTTCTCAGCCACTTTTTCTTGTAAAGCAGTGTACAATCTGGCTGCATTGGGCATCAGACATTACCATACCCATGTAGGTTAGAAATGGATTGGGAACAGTCATTATCAGTTGGTATGATAACAGGTGAATGCAAAATTGTGACATGTGGTTTGGCCATGGAAGGTGAACACCATAGCCACACACCTTGCCAGGGTTTGGGAATAGCCCACATCCTCCAGTGGTGGAATGAAGATGTCTCTTCATAATGTTTTGTTATGTCCAGTGTATTGTCTTTTGGCAATGATGCCTTTTGCAGTTCATGGTGAGAAGGTGTGGCACTGTGGGACTGTGACTGGCCACCCTGATTAGATGTACTGTGAGTTAATTCTCATGTGTGTCATTGCTCAAAACTCATTTGAGGCCCACAGCTGGAGGTATCATGCTCCATTCCCACATTCCCACACAGTACAATAACAACGAGGTGGCAAAGAGGAGAGCAGCTTCTCCAGTCACAAGTTGTAATGGGGCATGAATGGCAGTTGCTGATCATATCTGTGTGTACTATGGGGATTCATTTAAAGAGCCACATATCATGACTCCTCAAGTGAATGTATTCATAAGGATGAATGCTAGTAATTATAGAAAGAAACACAAATGAAGGCAAAAGGCAAAGTGATCCACTCCCAAGTATTTAACACTTTTGTTTATAAAATACAAACTTCCTCAGAATAAAAGCTTAAAAACTTGAACCATAGTGGCCAACTCATTTATATATGCACTAAAAACTATCTGATGAAACTTGCCTCAGTCTGAAACCAACATTTAAAGATATATTAGTGCATTTTCATATATATTATATACTTTCCCACTGCTAAACTACACAAGCACATACTTGCATATAGTGTTGCTAAAATAACTAAAATACCTCTACTAGATAAATTCTTACATATGTAAATAAATGCACATGTGTCTAGCTATCATGCTACCTATAACAAAGCTGACTTTAAACACAGTGTATTCCCCATGAACATAGTTATAACTAGATAGCAAACTTGGCTTTCAGTCTCAAAACAGCACTGATAGAAACCACACCATTTAGTCTTGGATAACTTGTTGCATTGGTTTGCAGTTGCCATTTGAGTTCCTTAAGTTACAAAAAATCATCTATAGGACTTCCTCTTTCACCTAGTTCAACAGGATCTATAATACTATATTTAAAATGATGGTCTGTGAGTTGGATTATATGTTCAACTAAGGCATACTTGGAGTCTTTTTTGCTGATATCATATCGATGTTGATATATTCTGGTTTTAAAGCTATTTTTGTCTTACCTATGTAAAAACATGGGCATTTTTGACAAATAATCATGTAAATAACCAGTTTACTGTTACAATTGTATCTCTTTTTCAGCTTTATTGTACCAAAATAGGCTAAATGGGTTTCATTCTGCTCTAATATGTAGTTACATTGTGGACAATGCCCACATTTACTTATTTTTCCACACAATTCATCATACTTAGGTTTTTCTAACATAATTTTAATACTTACGTCTTTTTTATAAGATATATGTGGCCCCACCCCCACCAATTTCTAATAATCTGGGTTGGTGTCAAAAACACATCAGTTTTTTGAAATAATTTCTCTAATATTACTATTTGTTAAATGTTAAATCATTATATTTGTATGATCCACTTTAGCAGTATTAGATATAGTATTCATGGTAGTGTATCTCTTTGAGCCCAGCAATGGTAGGAAGTGTAAACTAGCTCTTTTCTGAGTTACCTCATTACCTATATTATCTATAAACAGTGTGGGGTAGCCTGTACTAATCAGCATGTTTTTAAGAATATTGGTCTGAAAAACAAATTCATCATTATCTGATAACATTCTAGCAAGACGAACAAATTGTCACTTAACCAAGGACTTTTTTTGGTGCATGGGATGCCCGCTCGTAAAATGTAACAGTGTGTTAGAGTACGTTACTTTTCTGTAAAGAGTAGAGTTAAATATCCCTCTAGTCCTATCTTTCACAATAGTGACATCCAAAATATTAATAGCCTCAGTACTTGTATGGATAGTAAACTCTAAAAATGTTGTGGTGCCACACATGTAGTTAAAAAACACATTTAGTTTTTCAGTACTACCTTTCCAGAAAATACTAATATCATCCAGATATCTGCCATAAAGTGTCCAGTACTGGGAATATGGTGAACTAATGACAAATTCCATTTCCCAATATGCCAGGGCTGTATTTGCAAAAATGGGGGCACATATTTCCCCAATGGCAACTCCTCTACATTGTTTAAATATTTGATGTTCAAATTTAATGAGATTGTTCTCTAGGACCACTTCCATAAATGCCCTGATGGTGAGAATCTGATCATGGTTCAGGATTGTGTTATGGCATAAAAAAGCGTAAAACCACTCAACACCCATATGGAGTAGGATAACTGAGTAAAACTCCTTAATGTCTATGGGGACAAAAATAAGGGTATCACTATGAAGCTCATTAGAGACTTTGCATAGGAAATCCCATTAGTCCTTGATACAGTAACTATAGTTCTTTAGTATATCTTTCAATTCTAGGTCAAAAAATTGGGCTACAGTAACAATTTTTGATGACTTAGCATCCACTATAGGTATAAAATGTGGGTTCACATATCATGGCTCCTTAAGTGAATGTATTCATAAGGATGAGTACTAGTAATTATAGCAAGGAGTTGATCCTTTTTTTTTATCCTTAACTTCAGGTTGGGGGGGGCAACAGAATGTAGAGCCATCTAGTTATGGTTTTGTACCCACATATCACAGGAATGGAGTAATACAAAGGTAAACTAACAAGATGCTTTACAAGTTTTTCATTGCACAATAATCAGTTCCCCACACCTACATGTAGATGCTTCAGTGCCATACTATTGTCTAAGTTCTCAGTTACACACCCCACAGCATCTGTCTCATTATCATTGTCACCCCTGTAAGGTTTGTTGTTCTTGTTGAGTTAGTTTACCAGGTAGGCCTCATTCTTTAACTCTTTTTTTTCCTCCAAGTTTTCACAGACTTTACTGAAATTGGTGTGTTCCACTTTTCCACAATACTGAGTGGATTTGAGTAAAATAATGCTGCTCCTTAGTATTGTCCTAACAAGAGGCAGTTACAATATTCTACTGTCTGAAAAATCACTGCTGCATAATGTGTAGGATGGCACAAATGTGCAGTGTTTGCATTGTCACCTCTCATCAAGAGGTTCTCTGGTTCATTTCTCATCTGGGGTGCCTTTTGTGTGGAGTCTGCATGACCTCCCTGCATTCGTATGGGTTCCCTCTGGGTGCTCCGGTTTCCTCCTATGTTACAACAACATGTGTCTAGAGAATTTCTCCTTGGGCCTCTGCTGAAAATCGGCTCATTCCAAGTCAGAATTTCCCGGTAAACAAATGTTAAATAAATAAATAACTGTGCTAACCAAATATGATTAATAACAACACAGTAAATGAAATATAATAGTTGTTAAAATCAAACAAACAAATAAATGATGCACATTTGACTCTGTGGTATAACCGTGAATTCTGAGTTCACACAGTTGGTTAGAAAATAATCTCATTTCTTAAGGCAGGAAAAATGCTTAGTTAATTGCTTTGGCAATTCTAGAAGTTGAAATAATTCTTGAGATGTGAGCAATACCCAAAGAAGCTAATGCTTAACTGTTATCACACAGGAAGTAAGCTACCAAAGCTTAACATATTTGAAGGTATAGGAAATTCTAGTATATTACATAATTATTAATTACCTTGTCTTACAGCTCAAACAAACATGGGAAATATATAAACGGATCATTCTAATACCAATATAAATGTATTATTATTGCTGGGGATTAACATGGAAAAGAGATCATCAATGAAGGGTAGTAGGACAGGAGTAATCTGTAAGTGTGCCCCTTACGTTTTATAACATAACAGCATTTCTTACATTATATTTCTAATTGTGCTTGCAAAGTGCTTTATGGCTTTAAAAGCTGTTAAAACACTTAGCAATTTTCTTTTTCTGTAACTAATAGTACATGAATCAGATAAAGCTCCATGGTCTACAAAGAATTATGACTGGGTATCTGATCAAAACCTTTTGTTATCGTGTCTTCTTGACATGGATGCCAAGATTCACCTCTCAAATTTTCCTCTTGGGGTGAATTTCTTGTCATCTGTTTCTTAACAAACATAAAGTCGGTTCTGATCAGTGACCTACTCATAATCCTCTGTGTATTGCATGGAATGCCATTTTTATGCTCCAAAATCTGAAAAAAGTCAAACCTGTAAATCACTCCTGTAGCACACGACCTGACTGGGAAAGTGTTTTGAGAGGTAAGTAACAATTGTTACATGCCACCTAAGTGGTGTTACACTCAGGTCTTATGGAAGGGATGTTCCTTCATTCTCAAACTACCTCTGCTTATCTTACCTGATATTTTCATCCTGTCCAATGAAGTTTACAGATGTCAGTCTGTAAGTATCTTATTTAACTACATTACAACATTTCATTTAAAAAACTGTCCCTAACTTTTTCACTCAGTTATATTTACTTGCTGTCCATGCAACAATACTTGCTACATATTTTACTTTTCAAAGTCAGTAAAACACTTCATGTTTTGTTTTGTTTTTACCTTTGAATTTTACTCTCAAGATGAATTCCTTGGTATTCATGCCTAGAACATATAATACATAACCCTGTTATAGTGAGCAAATGTTATATGGTATGCATGTAATATATATAGTTAGTACACTTGTGCATCTAATTAATTTTCAGAGCAATTCAGGTTTATGTGACACCTAACAAGTTTGCACACTTTTACACTGTTCATTATCTGATAACCAAGTGGTAATGAATGAGCTATAATATTTGATGAGAATTATATATGAAACAGTATAATGAGTGAAATTAATTTGTGTTAAACCTAAAAGACAAATTAATATGTAATAGTTATTGGAGTATTCATTTTGTTTGTACACTGTCAGTACAATATTATTTAGTACAGATCTAACTCTTTAATGTATTTCTGCAGCTACACTGACAGCTTATTCTCCTTTTGTCTTCTTAGCATGGACTGGAATAAAGAGACCTGATCAAATGTTAATCAAAACTATTGTACAGTGAACCAATTACATTTTCTTAGAACCATAATGACTATATAAATACAACTGTGACTGTGACAGAAAAATGAATTAAAATCTGTATGGAGTGATACACATTTTCTGTCATAATAGTATTGCATTGTACAAACGTTTTTATTTGAAAATACTGCTTGATATGCATGTTTGCTTTAATCAGCTAGAAAAACAAATACACATAAATAGTTCTCAAAGAAAACAAATGTACAAATTCAAAAACTAACAGTAATTTCTGGATATTTTACAGTCATAGTTGACATTGCTTGCCATGTAGATCATCAATAAAAACTGAACATTATCTATTCAACTAAATAGAAAGGAACAAAAACATAATTAGAGTATGAACACATTAATATGTCTGTTTCTCTGTAATTACTAGCAAAGCATTGAATGATTGACAGTAAATTGTAACAAGTAAGTGTATTTTACTTCTAAACACATTTTCATAGCAGATTCTGAATGATTAAAATTAAATGGAAATTGCTGTAAAAAGTTCAAAACGTAAACTTCAGTTAAAAAGAAATCAAAATGCCATCTAATTTCACAGTCCATGGATTATATTCTTTGAATGAAAGCTCTTCTCATTAAAAAGGTCTGAAGTCTTTAAGTCACTTCACCGGTGCTATAGCTGTGACAGCATGCATAATAAGGTAGAGTGGACATCCCATCAAAAGTAATAATGCTGCTCTGTCATGAAGGTAGCACTATGCTCTTATTGTTATGGCTATATTAAAGATATCACTCAAAATAGACGTCACTGCTTCAGTTCTGCAGAAAAACAAGCCAGCATGCAGTACTGCTTCATAAAAGAGAGGAATCTTGCAGAATTTTAAGCTCATTGTGCACTCATCAGTAATCATTGACAAACAATGTGATGATTCAAAGCTTATTGTATTTTACAGTACCCCAGATTATCCTCTTCCATGCAGCATGTTTTAAAGGTATGTTTTTGGTCTAAGACCTAAAATGTATAATTTAAAATTTGCCAGAATTCTAAGACCTCTGGAAATGCATAGGAAAGAAAAGTTTGAGACTAACAGTAGATATCCAATGAAGACTCAGTCAAAAACATGTATGAATCACTAAATTAAATTGTTTAGTTTACTTCATATTTGAGAATATCAGCAATGGAATATACCCTTTAGTAGAGATTATTGTTTAATATGGATATCAGAAAAAGTCATGAAACTGTTATGATTACTTTCATCAGCGTAGATGCACTGATAGATTATATAATTTAAATAGATATGAATATTTTGTATAAGTCATTGACCTGATGAATACATATCAACTGAATCTATTCACACCATTGAGTGTTCATGAAATGAATTGTACTTGTTTCATAAAATGCATTCAGCATGAATATTATTAAAAATATCACAATTTTACATTCAGGCTTTTAAAATGTTTACATAAGTGATTACTTCTATAGAACTGTAAATTAGCTGTGCCATGACATATTTATCAGCTGTTATAATTTAACTATTTGTTTATTTGTTTGTTTGTTAGCTTATTTGTTTCTTTGTATGTATGTTTTTTTCTGAGTTAGTCCAACAAGTAAGACCTGATGAAGCATTCTTTTCCACTTTTTTAGTCTGTGTCTTCCATTTTCACAAAATGGTAGATAGGAAAGAGAGCAGCATAGTGGTATAAAGAGGGAGCGAGGGATAAGCAGCAGGCAAAATCAGCAAGTGATAAGTCAAAAACGCAAAATGAATCAGAAGTATTGTTATATATGAAAACAGAAGAACTGGAATGGTCTGACAAAATTGTTCAAGAAATTACAACATAAGATAACCAGGACAGAATATGAAATACAGAGTTGCTGGAAGGGTTAGATGTGGAAGATTCTGCTGTTAATGCTTCTTAGAGTGGCATTATGGAATGGATGATCGAATTGTAGCAGATGATTAAGAATGGATCAGAAAAAAATGAGTTGAAGGAAAAAAAGGTAGCAGGGGGTGGTGTTGCAGCTGAAGTCAGAAATCGTACTGGGTGAGATTCTTATGCTGCTGTAGAAACTGTAGACTGGCCAAGGGGGTTCATAGCTGAACCTCACAAGATTTTATTGCAATTGCTATATCTGGGTGAGGGTTTTTAAATAGACATGTGATCAATTATGTATCTTTATGCTGTTTTGGGGTGCTGCCTGTCCAGATATGGAGAATAGATTATGTAGGAAATGAGATTTTTTTGTGTGTATTGTGATACTGAAGCAGCCCTCTTTTGTGACTAATAGAATGTTTGCTAAACCTTATTACAAGAAATAATGTGGGGTGATTACAAAACTGAGGACTAAGGCATTAGTCAGAAGAGAAAAAGTGCTTCATTTCTAAACTCTTGACTGATGATACCCAAATTAAGAAAGATTTACAAGAATAGTGAGTGAAGATTCAGTCCATTGAAAGAATTAAGGCACTGATGTTTTTTGCACTCAAGGCTGACACGAGCTAGACTTAAAACTAAATCCCAATGCTTCTTTACAGAGCTCAGCTGAAATGTTGTTAATTCTGTATATAGAGAGGATACTGTTTTAAGTTTTCCAACAAAATGTACATGAAACCTGTGGGGAGATAGTAACATACAAGGAACTCCTGTGCTGCTGAATATACTACATGCAAAATGAAAGGTCATTTCTGGGCCAAAGAAATGGAGATAGAAATGATATTGTTGAACAAAATGACAATAATGTCAAAGGACATTTCTAACAAATACAAATGATGATGGAAAGAGAGGGTGTCAAATTAGAATTATTGTTGACTATCATTAAGAGTTTGTGGCAGGGGTACATGATGACAAAATAATGACAACAAAAGTATATATGAATAATGGAAATATGGTAACAAGTTTAATGTATTACTACAGGAATTATATATGACCTTTGTGGAAGATAACAAAAAGGCCATGAGAGGGGCATGGGCCATTTATGTAAAGGTTATAACCAGAACACAGAGAAACTGAAAACAGAATGAGAAAGAAGGGAAAGAAGAGAAAACAATGAATGGTATAGTGGAAGGTGTGAATAGTTTGTAGAATTGTATGCCTGCATTCTTGCACTTCTAATGAAAACAAGATGTGGAATTAATTTTTTTTCAGTAAATGATCTTCAAATAATAATTGGAAATAAGCAAATACTATATCTTATTTTGGAAAAATATTATGATCTTTTGACCTTGGAGATTGTTTAGATTAGCAATTTTGTTTAAGGAAAACATAGATGTGACTGTTAAGGATGATGCCAAAACCTTGTCTGGCAGAATAATATAAGTGGAATGTATACATAAAAATAACTGTTCAGGCTTTGTTCTATTTAAGCAAATACTAAGAAAAGACAAATGGCTGAGTTGTTAAAACAAATGGTAAAAGTTTTAATGATGTCTGTAGGTGATTTAACAGTAGTTTAGGTAGACAAGATCTTTGAAAGTTATAAGAGTAGTGCTATATTGAAGGAAATACTGCAAAGGTAGTGATGTACTAAGATAAATTGATATAATTACAGAAGTTGGATTTATTTTTATTTACTTATTTGACATTTGTTTATCGGGAAAGTCCGTCTGTGTCAAAAGAACCTGTTTTCAGCAGAGGCCCTTGGAGAAAAGCTCCTAAGTAACAAACAATTATGTACTTACTTATAACTATATATTTGTTTTATACAGTGAAATAGGTAGTTAATCTTTATATGGAGCAACAAACATCCAAGAAATTTGACTTCATATACAGAGTAACACATTCACATCCAGAAACAAACATAAAATAAAATGATTTTCTTCAATCGCATGTTGGATAGGTATACACATTCTTAATGCATATAATTCTTTAGTTCTTCCTTGTCATATGATACAGAGATATGTTGTTGAGTAGCCATTACATTGCAATCATTGGGGGAGAAATATAGGTAAGGTTAACCAGAAGTTGAGCAACAGCAAAGCCAAAGAAAACTCAGCTTATGATTATAATCAGTTCTAACAAAAACACTGATAACAGTCAGTTCACTATCTACTCCACAAATGCGACTCCAATAGCTCCAGTGGCACAGGCTAAGCTATTGGGATTAACCATAAACTTTCACCTAAAATTTCATAGTCATCTCAACTTAACTATTAAAAAAGTACATGCCAAACTGGGATCACTCTATGGTATCAAACCATTTCTTACCAACAACACAAGATCAGCCATTGCTCGCTCCCAACTTCTTTCCACCCTACTCTATGCATCTCCCATTCTGACTAATCTCAACAAAACTGAACTAAGCAAAATGGAAGCCTGCTGTAACAGAATTGCCCGCGTTGCTGCAAACTGCTCATATAGAACTCATCACTGTACTACTTTGAGACAGCTCCACTGGCTTGAACTGCCCAACCTCCTAACTTAAAATCAGCTCTGCCTCTGTCATTCTATATATTACCTCCCCAATAAGTGTCCTGCCCTCAAAAACCTAGTGCAACATTACTCAGCCAAAAGGCCTCTGAGATCATCAAGCAAACTACTACTAGAAGTCACAAACAGCTACAATAGCTTTGGAGATGCACTATATAGTAGTTCTGTGGCTAAAAAATGGAACTCTCTTCCCCACTAGCATACAAAACACATCATCCAAAGCCTCCTTTAAAAACCTCATTCAGCAACATCTCAAGCAAAGTTGGCAGTGCCATGATTGCTCCCCAGGCTAGTGAAAGTGGATAAGGTACACATACTAAACCTAGAGTATCTGACAATAGTTTTCACTCTTACTCACAAACTCTGGCTAATCTACAATATATGTACTGTACCTGTGTACTATGTATGTATTCTACCTATATTCCAAATTTCAGCTGTACACCACAAATCTATTAATTACCTTTATTTTTAAATTAATATTTTTTTTGTTTGTTCTCTCCACTGTAACTGTTGATGTGCTGCATACCACTGTAAAAACTTGCCTTTTCTAATTTGTGTGCATACTGATCATGTCTAACTAAATGTATCTGTAATTTTTCTTTGTGGAGCTTTTCTCCCTGGGCCTCAGCTGAAAAAGGGCTTTTTCGGCTCAGACAGACACCCCCAGTTAACAAATGTAAATAAATAATAAATAAATAAATATTGCTAAAATGTTGTTTTATGGATGATTTGAAGGCTTTTGGGTTAATAATTGTTCTTGTGGTTAGAGGGAGAGAGTTACAGACTTTAGCGACAGAGTAAGAATGTAGGCATTGTCCTGGTACTTTTGAGGGATTGAAATTCCTTTTACATAGGATGTAAAACATACATTATTTTCAGATCTTTAAAAAAATTACACTACATGGGCCATAACAATTATATTTTAGATCACTACTGCTTTGAAATTTAGAAATGTTTCTTCAATTCATGACCTAAAAGCAATCACTCCATTTGTTCCATGGGAGTGTCATGGCATTAATAGGCTAAGCAAGTATCCTATGGCCCATCTTTCCTGTCAAGAAAGCCCTGTCAGTCCATTCATTCTCACGATGTTGTAAGTTGGTTGTCAGAAGCTTGCCATCTTACTGGCCTTATGGGGTGGTGTACCCTCCCCTTGTGACACCCCCTCTTTTTAGCAGCTCCTTGATCTCTGATGGGTGCTATTGCTATGAGAAGAATGAATCTGCATGATGAATCTTCCTGCCTGTGCAATTGTACAGTGGCAATGTGTTCTCCCTATGCCTGTCCTTCATGGATGCAATGCTTATAGCACTCATTTGGCATCACCCATTCTCCTAAACCGGCACTCTCACAATCTATACTCACCCCACTCTTCTCAGCTAGCTTCTGTAGATGCCAGAGCCATTAATCCATCTCTGTTCTCCTGTGCCACAGTCAGACCTGTATTTCTGTTTAACATAGAACTAATAATCCTGGTATGAAATGTTATAAAGGCTGGAATGAATGTTGATTTGCTTATAAACAAAAGGTAAAGAGAGAACATTTATTATTATGAATGAGAGATGTGCAGGCAAATACAAATTTATATGAAAAGAATGTGATAGTGATGAATTAACAAGCAGAAAAGGTGAAACCCAATGTTATGATTTCAAAATGGAACTGAATAAGGATAATGAGGTAACAATTAAGGAATAGCTTGAAAACAAAGGTATAGTTTTGCAGGAGGAAAAAAGCAAACTAATGCAATGTTCACTAGAATGCAGAGGATGGAGAACAGTTATGTTGGTAATTGGTTAGATAAGTAAAGTGTTTTTGAAAATCTACACAAAAATGGAGAGAGTTAGAAATGCTTAAAGACTGTGTATGCACTGAACTAAAAGACAAGTATGAGTGGAAAGTGAGAAAAATAAATGAAAGTGCTTAATGATTTAAAAGTTGATATCAGTGATGAAGAGATTCAAAAAGCTATGAATGTTGGAAAGGATGAGGATTATCTGGGCTTAGTGGAGATTGCCTTATTTATTTATTTGTTTATTTATTTGTTTGTTTATTTATTTATTTGTTTGTTTGTCTGTCTGTTTATTTATTTATTTATTTACTTTGTTCGTTTGGTTGGCTGGTTAAAGTAGAAAATGGCAATCTCCCATAACCCACTCTGTGCAGTCTCTCAAAGACCACCTCAAAACAGCATTTATAACTGTCTAAGTCAGTCTAACATAAGATTCACTTACAGTAATGTCATAAAAATAAATGCACATGGTAAAAATACAGTATTTGATTAAATAATCATTGATGGAATGCTTAACATCTAAAATTAGACCAAATGAATTTAGTCCCAAGGAATGGAACCATTCCGGAACCCTCAATTGTTGAATTAATCCCAAGGAAAAAGGTAGGTGGAGAGAAAAGACAATACCAGAACTATTTTCTGAACACCACTGAGGCTGATACGAGATCAGAAAGATATTTTGAACAGTTAATGTAGATGGTGCTCCAGGCTACGATAATGTGACTTTTTATTATAATAGAATGAAGACAATATGGAAACACTGAGATAAATTTTAAGGAAGTAGTGGGTTGAGGGATGAAAACATGTAAGTCATTATTTTTAATGTTACTAAATTTGTATAAAATAAAAAGATGACCATATAGGTATTGGAGGCATAATGGTTTAGCTAATTCAGATTACAAAATTCTGACTATAACTATGCAGACATGGCTAAACAGCTTAACTGGTAACTTAATAGAAGTTGAAGTTTATGAAACCGTAAAGATAAAAATAGTCAAAACCCTTTGTTGATAAAGATATTGTCTAGATAATAAGAAATGAAAAGGTAGATGATAACTATGGGAGTAATAGCAAAACTATATGAAAATATAAATCATATAGTGATTGTTCGATATTTTAAATACTAAATTATGGTTCTGCAAAGGGCACTGCATTTCATGGAAAAAGTTTAGGAACATTCTTTCTTAATTCCTTTTGTAAATTATTTGGGGCAGAGGATTAAACTATACAGTAGAGTAAGACAGAGTTGCACTTTAAGCCCATTCTGTTTGATCGCATACTGAAAGTAGCTGTGACAAAACAAAGTATTATCAGTAATGCAAAGTAAGCAAGAACTTCAAAGTGCCAGTGTTTTTATATCCAGATGACTCAGTTTGACTTTTAAAAGAAAATGTAGACCTTATAAAAATGCAGTTATTAGAAACTGTATTGCAAGTCAGTGGGACTAAAGATGGGAATATATAGAAAATTTAATGAAAAATGATGTTCGATTAAAAGAACAGGGGAATGGGAAAGACGTTATTGAAGAAAATAAAGAACTTGCAGATTTATGGAAAAAATACTCCAGGTCATATACAAACAATGTATTTAGATCATACATGTGATTTTAGAGAAATTGGAATATATACGATCTAAATACCAATTACTCAGAGGAATAAACCCTGAATATATGAGCATTATCTTTTTCTGTAATTATGGTTTCTAGAGTCAAAAAGTTAAAAGTAGGTTTATACACCACAGCAGAGCAAAGTGATTTGAATATGCCTCAGTCAGATGTAGTCCTGAAATCTGTATCTTTCAAGCATACTTTGAAGTAGCAAATTGACAGGATGTCTTATTAACCCAAACAATAGTAGGATATTGTAATAATCTGACTGAAGAACTGTGCGGAAGGAGATCAAAAAAAAAAGAATGAAAAATAATATTTTCAGTAGGATTATTACAGAAAACTTATTTTGTGTGAAGACCTAGTTACAAACACCTTGAAATAAGTAAAATGTTATGTTATTACACATTAAGAAAATATTATACAAGACTGAGATGGAGAAACTTAGAAGAGAATTTAAAACTTAATCTCAGGGAATGAATTGTCTCAAATGGATGTTGAGTCCATGAGCTTTTATAGCACTAGCACATAGGAAGTTACATTTTTTCTAGGGGAATTTTATGCCATTGTCTGCTGATGATCAAAGTCCTTCCAATTATTCACAACCCAAGAGATTTCATACAGACGCAAAGTAAAGAGCTATCTGGGGGCAGTCATTCAGGCAGCCATGAATGCATTTTGTGCTCTCATTTGCATCTCAATAATGAGAATATCTAACTCACATAAATCTACAAGCTGTGCAGAAAGACAAGGGATCTGCATCAATGGGAAGGTTCACAATGCTTTTCTTCATGTCGTTGCTCACTCCTTTGTGCCACCTATGAAAACTACCACAGGTTGGCAAGCTAGATGATCATAACATTGACCCTCAGTAGATATGTGTATATCCCAGACCATCCTACAAGGGCTCTATGCAGTATGTAGCCATCTCTGCCCAACTTGTTCACAAGGATGGGCCAGCCCATCCTCCCCTTCAAGTAGCATCAGTCACCTGAGTTTTTTTTTAATTAAATTTGGGTCTCTTTGCCCAGACTCAGGCCTTTGTCCTTCTGTGCCACAGCTGTCAGCCACTAGTATGCTGGATGTTTTAAAACATGAGGAAAATAAATCTGAAATGACATCTTTGTTTAGTTTAACAGAAGCATTTTGGAATAAAGCAGTAATCAACTCAAATCAAATGAAATCACAAGTATTTACAAATCATACAACTACTGAATGTGCCAAAAATAACTAACTAATTATATAAATACATAAATTATATATATATATATATATATATATATATATATATATATATATATATATATATATATAAAACATCAAATTACCATTCGCTTCTTCAGTGACCTGTATTTAGTCTAAGCATTATGCCATGTCCTGTCTCTCCTGGGTTGCCCTAACTGGAATAGCCATCAGCTTTACTGAAATAAACTAGCCCCTTCACCAGAACATGCAAATGGTCCAGAACAAGTTCACATGTTTTCTGTACTCAATACTCACTTTGTATTCTAAGATTAATTTTTTTTTCCATATTCTCTGAGTTTCACATCCTCTGTTAGATTTTCTGACACTGGACAGTATTCATAGTCATTTGAACAAATGCAATAGAGTTATCTGTGATGTTTATGAATGATAGTAGAAAGGTGAGATTAGTAAAGGCTATTTATGCTAATGCAAAAAGTCTTAAGAATAATGAAACATAAATGAGAAATCTTGTAAATCAGCATATGTTAATGAGGTGTTCTTGTATTTCACAGTTCAGTATCCATGCAGTACTCAGATCCCTTGTTAAAAGTTGTGCTTCACCATTCACATCAGAGTTGCAGTCCACAAACCTGCCCCTAACCATCCCATCTCTCCAAGTATACACAAACATCAAAATGTAACACTCCCCCCACTGATCCCTTCTGCAATATGTTCAAGTATGCACAAGCACCAAAATGAAACATTACCTCCAGAAATCATTGCACTAGTCTGTCCATGTAAGCCCAAGCATGTCCTTGACATGAAAATGAGACATTCCCCCCAGCAACCCCTTCAGTAGTCTGCCCATGTATGAACAAGGATGTCCCTGACACCAAATTAAATAATTACCCTTCCTCCTCGCATTTCCATGTTCTCCTGTTAAATTGATGATTACTGGCATAATTTCAGGGTCACCTACATGTTTGGTATGCAAATGACCTCATTGTGGATTCATCTTTGTGAATCCTACTGATACACAAACTTGTAATGCTCCGTATCTGCATAGCTGGCCCCTATATCTTATGCCTTAAGTATATTCTGCTTTTATGTTTATAAAAAAGGCCTCTGCATTTAGGTATTTATTCTGCAAGTCCAGAATTTGCATATCCACACAGTGCCACTCTTTGTGGATTACTGCTACTAAAATATGAAGCCTCAAGCTATGAGTACAAGGCATTCTTTTCTTATTGCCACAGTTATCTTTTATGTACTTATATTTATGTCTTTTATAATGGAGGGGGCTGTATGTATTGCTTTCTGTTTCACTGTGAGTAAGCTCAGACTCCTCATCCTGTAACCATTTAAAATAATTATCTAACTAAATATAACTTAAGAACATCATCTTTCTCTAGTTTCTTGATTTGATTTTCTCAGTTTCCTTTTGAAAATTATAGGACTCTTAGTAAATCAGTTAAAACCACAATATTCCAAGGCTACACAACAAAAAAACAAATTGTGTCTAACAGTCTTATTCTACTTGCAGATTAAAGAAACTGGAATAATAGTTCCTATGTCTTCTTTATATTCCCTGTGCAATTCATTGTTGTACTTGCTATGCAGAAGTACGCTGCACCTTCACTTTTACTTTTGATCAGAACAGTGTTTAGTAGAAGAAGCATTTTGCTCCCTAATGAAATTAATGTTGACACTCATAACACTAAACCCTTGAAAACATACAAACACACACACACACACACACACACACACACACACACACACACACACACACACACATCCCTCAAAACAAAACACAGAACAGCATACATAGTTCTCATAGTTGACGGAGAATGACTGTGTATTTATTATTGGCCTTAACAATTCCATGTAGTTCTGTAATCGATAAAGACTTATGTTTAAGAAGGTCCCACACCATAAGGTCCGTGATAAGGGGGAATTCAGAGAGATCAATCATATTGTTATTGATTTTAAGATTTGGATTAAGATGAAGAGGTTGTAGAAGGGGAAGAGTATTTTCAAGATTAATGTCCTTAATCATTTTTTGGAATAATCTAATTTTATGCTTCAGTAAGGGGAGTAATTTGGAATTATTTAGAGAAATATGGGAAAGAAATGGGATAGCTTTCGGGTTGATTTTGTTGGAGGTCACATGATGGTGCCAGATCCTCAACCAGGCAGGGACATGCGTGTGTTATTTAGTATTCATGTTTGAAATGGACAATAGTCTTTTTGAAGAGATGATCGTATAGTAGAGATGAAAGTTTGGAAGACCCACCCCTCCTTTCTCTTTGGGGAAAGTAAGTTTAGAGTAAGAGATCCTGACTTTCTTGGGAAACCAGAGAAATTTTGCTATGTTTTTGTAGAATTTGGAGAATAAGTTATTTGATATCATTATATTCGTAGCATTAAATTGATATAGAAGTCTCGGTAAAATATTCATTTTTACAATGGCTACTTCAGAAAGAAATGCTAATTTCAAGAGTTTCCACCTTTGTAAGTCTTGACAAATAAAAGCCCAAGATTTTATTAAATTATTTTGAAGCATAGAGGCTTGGTTGTGTTCAAAATTAATGCTGAGATATTTGATACTATATGAAATATGGAAGGAGGATTCAGGGAAAAAGAAGGATTGATGATTGTCAGGGTTAATTGGGAGGATATGTGATTTTTTCTTATTAATTTGAAGGCTAGAGGCACAAGAAAAGTTATTAATTGCATTTATAATTTTGGGTAAATCAGAGTTGGGATAGTGAAAGTATAAATTCAAATCATCAGCAAAAGCCGATAATGCAACTTGTGTGTTTAATATTCTGGGGATCGTGTGGTGCGTATTCTGAACGATGTAGAGGAAGAAAGGTTTGATAAATATATTAAAAAGGAAAGGAGAAAGTGGACAACCTTGCCTTGTTCCATTGGTAATCAGAATCGTATTAGATATTTTTTTATTTATATATAAAGAGGTGTAAGAATTTGTATATAGAATTTTGATCATATCTGAAAAAGTTTTAGGAATATTGAAATGGGACAAGGTGGGGAATAGAAAGTCCCAATTTACTCTGTCAAATGCTTTTGAGGCATCAAGAGTCAGGGCATATAACGGATTTTTATCTCGTTTGGTAAAGTGTATTAGAGAGTCCAAAGTTAGAGTATTGTCCCATGTATGTCTGTTGCACATAAATCCAGCTTGATCCTGTGATATTATATGTGGCATTATCTGTTTAAGTCTGTTAGCCAGGATAGCAGCAAATATTTTAATATCTACATTAATAAGCGAGATGGGTCTATAACTATGAGGATCTGTTTTGTCTTGATCGTTTTTTAAAATTAAAATTGTTTTTGAGATATTCCAATGTAAGTCAGTAATTCCTTCTTTTATAATGAAGTTGAATACCTTGAGAAGAATAGGGGCAAGTTTTAAACTAAATGTTTTTAAAAAGTTGGTGGTAAAACCATCTGGGCCAGGAGATTTGCCTGCTTTGAGATTGCTAATGACATTTTGAATCTCTTGAATATTAAACGGGGCGGATAAGAGGGACGATTGATCTAGATTAAGAGAGGAAACTGTAACTGAGTTGAGAAAGGTTTCTATTTGGGGGTTTAAGGGATTGTGTTCATTCTTACTATAAATATCAGAGTATAAATCATGAAATAGTTGGATTATTTCAGAGTCTGATTTGTAGAGTTTCCCCTTATACTTGAGCATGGAAATTTTGGCAGCACCCTTATTATTCCTAAGTATTCTAGCAAGAGTTCTCGAGGGAATTTGCACCCATTCAGAATATGTTGCAATGAATCTTTGTTCCTGAAGAGAGTAGTTATGAGAGTGTAAGTCCAGTAATTCTTTGCATGTTGCTTTAATCAAATCCTCTAACTTTGGGTCAGATTGTGTTCTCTGTTTTTTCTCTAGGGATGCTAGTGTTAGGAGCAGATCTGATTCATTTTTTTTATTGAGTTTTTTAAAGAATGAGGCTTTACTGATCAGAAATCCTCTTAACTCTGCCTTACAGGCTGCCCATTGTATATCTGGTGCAATTTGGGAATTTTCAAAATTAGAATATAGGTCAGAAAGTGTGCTATTAATTTTTTTTAGGATCTCCTTGCTATTTAATAGATTATTATTAAGGGACCAGTTAGAATAGGAAAATGAAGTGTGTGTGAAACTAATTTTAAAGGATATTCTAGCATGATCTGATAAAAATCTAGGTTCACTGGTGAAGGTATTGTTAAATTTAGAAAAAAAATTGGAGACTAGAAAAAAGTCAAGACGTGACCATGATTTATGACAGTTGGAGTAGAAAGTGTATAAGTTGTCCTTAGTTAAGATATTACTAAATGCAATAGTGTCCATAAGGTAAAAGTCTGAAATAAGTTCTTCTAGAGCTACAGAGGCTTGAAAGTTATATGATAAAAAATTACTGGTGCAGTCTAAATTAGGATTGATTATCGCATTCCAATCCCCACCTATTATATATAGATGATTTTGGAATGAACTAAGGATATTATGGATTTCTAATATGAAGGTGTGTTGTTGGGAACAAGGTCCATAAAGGTTCAGAAAAAGAACTGGTTTAGTTATGTCAGGGAGAATAGAAGTAAAATAGCACCACCTACCATACTTGTTGGATTTGATTTCATTTATAGTGCACTGAAATTGTTTCTTGATTATAATGGCTACCCCCTTAGAGTTTGTGCTATCCCCATCTGCTATAATAGTTCTAATCCATTTCCTGTTGGAAACTTTTTCCCATCCCTCTTTTGACAAATGTGTTTCTTGTAGGAAGCAAATATTGTCCTGAGATTTGAAAATAAGATGAAGTAATAGATTTTTTTTGCAGCGTTTTGTAAACCTTTAACATTCCAACTATCAATGGTCCAGGTCATGGATACAGACAGTCAAATGAGAATAGTTGAGCATTATAAAGTTCCGTGATTGTTAAAGAATCTGAGTGGGATAATGAGTGCTGTGAATATAATGTCATGAGGTTGAATAGGGTGAGATGAGTATATATCCGCAATAGTACTGTCTTTACACAGAATTTAATCATAACTGTAAAGGTAGCACAATACTTCTTCTTACTATCCCCAGTGCCTAACCACCCAAACCCCTTGAAAGAAGAAGAATAGAAACACACATACCAAAACCAAAACCAGAACGATATTATACATATGTACAAACTACTGTTATTCCACTGTCAACCTAAAGAGCCAACAGCACACACATGAGCATCCAAGTAACTATATATTAATGAACATATTATGAGTAAGCAATAGGAAGTCCTAGATTAACATTAACTCAAACAGACGACTTAAGCAATATATATCATAACTGAGTTGTACTTAGATTCTAGAATAACA
This sequence comes from Protopterus annectens, assembly GCF_019279795.1. NCBI lineage: Eukaryota > Metazoa > Chordata > Ceratodontiformes > Protopteridae > Protopterus > Protopterus annectens. Next base: position 33,904,368 of record NC_056736.1, on the reverse strand, counting down.
AAAACATAAGATGTAAACCAATATCCTTTGTAGAGCACTGAACTGTTATTTAACTGAACAACGAGAATATAACAATCCTGAATGATTCTACATCTTGATAGAAAAATAGTATCTATGTGTAGAACAGTTCTCTACTTGTGTTAGCATTATGTGGCAATAAAAAAGTAATGGAGCTCATTAAGGACCAAGTACATCCAGTTAATAAGTCTATAATAGAGCACTGAGGGCGACGTCAGAAGATCAGAATATAACTAAAAAAAACAGTCTTCAGTCTCATTACAAGTGAAATTCCAAAGCTCACAGCCAATTATAAATAAGCAACTGGTTAGAATTGGCTTAATATGTAAACTAAAACTGTGTAACACGAAACGCTCTACTAACATAGTTAAGGAAAACAAATACGCTTCTGTGTACACTTGAGGGCCACATCACAGAACACTAACAACAGCCCATGAAGTACACAATATGTGAACCAATAGTGTTGCAGCGCAAAGATCTGAAGTATGTATAAGACAAACATCATCTCCGTGCATAATTAAAGCATAGATTTACCAAAACATTATTATACATATGTACAAAATATTGCTCTTCCAGCAGATCCTCAGCCTAGAGCATTAACATTACAAACAAAGAGCAACCATAGTTTGATAATATTATGGAAATTGTGACATGTGACTGTATCAAGTAGGAAAAAAAACAGTAGAGGTAAATTCACACGTCTGTTTGTATGATTAAGCTATAAGGAGTCCAAGTTTCTAATACTTGAACACTATTCAGATCTTACTTATGATATTAGACTAAATATATTCTAAATATAAGTTTCACCATTCTCTATAATCATAATCTAGCGAAGTGCTAAAAACTACCAATAACTATCAACTTTATTCACCTAACACTCAAACAAACAAATTTCTTGCTTTCCAAGAATAAAGGAAGCAGTTAAAAAACACAGATTTGTTAGCAGCTTCCCCCACGAGTGAAGCCTGATATTTGTCTAGCTACATGAGAATATACATTTTCAATATTGATAGTTTACCACCATAGGTAATAATAAAGGTCCCGCAACAGCAACCATGTTCTCTTTAACTTGATGGTTAATGACACAGTATAAGAGTCTAGCGACTGGGACACAAAAAACATAAGTGTCTAGCGACTAGGAAACAAAAAACAACTGTATTGTGTCTCTAGAAGTCATAAGATTAACATTAATAGCAGATTGCCAGTACCATATTCTGTTCTGGACATACTTCTAAGCAAATCCGACATCAGAAGCACCTCGTTCCTTGATCGCTCGAGTTCGCAGAAGACCAAAAGCTAAAGTTGAAGTGTTTGGCTGCAAAGTGTACGAGAGTGCGTTGCGTGAACTCCAGGAAGCGTTACAAAGTAATAGGTCCCAATAGCAAACAGCAAACATCAGGACTGTTCCCAGCATATAAAAAAAAACAAACGAGCATTAACTATAATAAGGAAATCTTACATAAAGAAAATTATGGCACCATAGAGCGAGCAAGACGCTAAAGCATATCAGGAGATCGGACTTGCACATTAAACAACAGGTAAGCTCAGCAAGTCATACCAGACTCCGTAATAAGCAAATACAAATACTCGTAATTTTCAAACTGGAGATTTTTTAAAAGCCTTGATAAAGGCTGATTTTGCCTCCGCTTGTGTGGTAGCTGTGTATTTAACTTCTTTGTTATAGAAAATCAATGTATTGGGATAGCGCATTTGAAACCTTATATTTCCTTGAATGAGATCCGAACAAAACAGAGCCATTTTACGTCTGTTTTCTTTGATGGCCAGAGGAAAATCTTGAGAAAAAGTAATTTTGTGATTTTTCCACATGAATGGATTGTGTTTTCTTGCAGAAGATAAAATCTGTTGTGTAATTCGGTAATTAAGCAATTTAGTATATACTTGACGGGGAATTAGTGTGTCTTGGCGCTTATGTAATGCACGGTGAGCTCTTTCGATAATTATTTCAGGCTTGTCACCATCTAATTGTAAACGAGCTTCAAATATCTGTCTTGTAATGATAAGTAAGCCTTGATTGTCATAGTTCTCAGGGAGACCCCTTATCAGAATATTGTTTCTCCGACTTCTTGCTTCTAGATCAGTTAATTTCAGCTGTAATTCTTTTATGGCATCTGATTTGGTAGATAACTCGTCAGAAAGAGATTGTATTAGAAGTTCATTTGACTGTGTTTTTTGTTCAAGTGCGTCCACTCTTACAACAATTTGACTGATAGACTTTGCTAGAGTTGAAAGTTGTTCCGAGAAGTTTTGTATAGCTGAATGTATGGGAAGTAAGGCCTGTTTTAGTTCCTCCATGTGGAAGCTAGTGTCATCATTAGAACTGATATTGCTTTTGCTAGATTCATTCTGCTGTTTGTTAGTTTTTTGCCTTTTTGAAATATTTTCCTTTTCTGGTGAAAAAATTGCTGAAGATTTGGCTTTTATTGTTTGTGTTTCCATAATAACAGGATCACTTGAAGGTTTCAGTTGCCTGGCCATGTGGTCTTCGGAGTGGTGAAACTGTAGTCCGGCCTTGTCAGTCTCTGTGAGTATTTTTGCTTTGAAGAGAAATATAGGTTTTATGTCTTATTTTGAGCTTTTTTATAGATCAGAAGTGCTGTATGGTCCAAAAAATCCAACAATGTAAAATTTGTCCTTGTTTCTAGGAACTTCTCGTAGCTTTAGAAAGAAATAAAACTTATTAAATATAAATTGAAGTAAGGAGCTCTGTGTAGATGCAGTTCACTAGCCGACCACCATTTTGGAAATCAGTTATCACATTCTCAGTTATTGTATTCTCAATGATCACATTCTCAGTTATATCCCTTTTGACAATATTAGAATCACTCGAATGAGGATTACTCTTGCAAACTCATTTAAAAAAAACAAAACTATTATATCTGAACACAAGATAATGTGCATATGCATACTTAGCAGAAGATATATAGCACATACAATTCTTTTTAGATACTTATTCATATAAATAGGGTAACATTTTCTTTTTTTTCAGACAGAACTCATAATGAAGTTGAAGGAGGTCACTGAACTATACCATGATAGCCTACATTGCTATACTTCTAATCCTTCAATCCCTTAGTCTATCTTTCATGAATCCTTGTTTGTTAATTTCAAAATCAATGTTGTTAAATTTATATTCATAGCCTGCATTTATGTTTTTCCAGGTTAAGAATTTTTTAATGGACTTTTACACTAGTCATATGATCATGTTAGGTCCACACTAATCAATGCAGAAGACTTCTACAATGACTGGACAATAAAATTGAGGAATCCTGGAACCATCAGTTCAGTCAGCTTATCCCTTTATTGATTAATATCAACATATTCTCCAGATATCCAGTCTTTCCTGATTGGAATCCAGTCTAATGTCCTAAAAGTATCCCACTCATTGGTGTCATAGGCAATGTCATAAGTGTCTACCTGCCTTTTTTGTCACTTTGAAACTGTCAAATCTTCCAAGAATTCTGAGGCATTATGTTCTATGCAATCCAAAATCTTTTCATGCTACCAGCTTTAGCTCAACATATCATGCATTAAACATGATAAAACAAGAATTGAGATAAATAAGGCTAGGAATGTTGTCTTTACAAGAAATATGTCTTAAGTCCTCTCTCATCAAAAGTCACATGGTAGCAGACACCCACATACACATGCGCACACACACACACACACACACACACACACACACACACACACACACACACACACACACACACACACACACACACACACACACACACACACACACACACACACACACACACACTCACACACACACACACACACACTAAAAAATCTAGTACAGAATTAATGACCTTCTTTACCAACAGTGGTGTCAAACCTGTCCCTCTTTCCTCTACAAAGGAGCAGTATTAATACTGAATGCTTTATCAATCAATTCCATAAGTGCATTCCTCAAATAGTATCAGATGCCTTGAGTGATACATTCCCCTCACTCCACTACTTCAGTTCTCCTGCATTTAATAACACATTGTCTATGACAAAAAGATCTTTGGACATCTTTTTAGTCATAGAAGTGGCACAACAGCACCTGGCAATTTTCTAGCACGTTGATCAAAGACGGACATTCCTTGTATTGTTGGAAAAAGCCTTCATCATACCTCTTCACATCTGCTTTACATATATACGATTTTGTTGCCATCCCTTGACCACCATTTAAAAAAAAATCTTCAAAAATGTATCCACTGACTGCTTCAGTGTCATCAAGTAAATTTGCATGTAATCTCCAGTACACGGCATGAATTGTTATTTTAATACAGTATACGTGACAGCAACCTGACAATGGTAAATTTTTGAGATATCATTCTTCACCTCTCTAAAGCTTTCAACGCAGTTTACCATAACAGGCTAATGGAGGTCTTAGAAGGTTATTGCTTCTCTCCCCATACCAAAGAGGGTTATCAGCTATTTTAACACAGCACAAGCTATAGAACTGAATGGTACTATTCCCAGGTCCTCATCATTTAATGTAGCTGTACCCATGAATGTGATACTTGGTCTGCAAAGCTATGGAGCACATCATCATGGATCTCATTAACAGAAACATAGGAAACCTCCAAACACTGGACCCTACCCAGTTCGGCTTTGTTAAGGGCATATCATGCCTCCTAAACCTGGTGGACTTCTTTGAGACAGTTACCAAGGCTATAGATGAGGGAAAGGTGGTCCACACAGCCTACCTATACCTCACAAAGGCCTTCGATAAGATTCCCCACTCAGGTATTATAGACAAGCTCACCAGCCTGAACATAAACTCCTACATTACGAGATGGGTTGCCAACTGCCTCACGGACAGAACCCACATGGTAAGAGTTGCAGGAGCTAGGTCTGGCAAGTGGAATTCCCCAGGGCTTATTTCTTGGACCCCTCCTGTTTGGCATATACTTCTCAGAGCTACAGGCAAGCACAGGAGGACTATGGCTGACCAAGTTCGCAGACGACTGCAAACTAGGGGCTATAATTGACTCTCTGGCTGACACAAACATCCTCCAAAAGGGTCTCACTGAGACAGATACCTGGTGCCAAAACCATGGCCTCAAGCTAAATGGCAAAAAGTGCATAGTCATCCCCTTTGGAAAAAACAATGTACCCACAAACTACCACATAGCTAGTAGCCCCCTATATATGGAAGATGTAATAAGGGATCTGTGGACCCAAGTAGATAGTAACCTCTCCTTTGATAATCACATTGCCAAAGTGGTTAGACAATCCTTCTATGTGGCCCACCTAATCACAAAAGGGTTTGCATCTAGATTGAAAGAGGTCACTGGGCCCCTCTACGCATCACTCATCAGACCCATCATAGAGTACAATGCCCCATTTGGTATGTACCTTGCAAGACACCTGCAACAACTGGAAAGACCACAGAAGTACCTCACCAAGAGGATCACTGGCCTCAAGCAGATGCCCTATGCAGCTCGACTGAAGAAACTCCAGCTGTACTTGGTTGCATACTGCCTACTCAGAGGTGATCTCTGCCTGACGTATAAGGCCATGTCCAACCCAGAATTGATGGACATGCTCAACCTAAAGAAAACCATGTCCCCTTGAGTCACATGCTCCAGGGATCTAAACCTCACCACAACAATAAATAGGATGTGCTGGAGGGATAGATTCCTGTCCCAGAGACTTCCCATGCTCTACAACAAGATTCCTATCTACATTAGGCAGAGCTCCTCGCTAACCCACTTCAAGAGAAACCTTAATGAGTGGATGGGAAACAGAAAGTTTACCCCAGGGATCACTTCAATGACTCTGCTGGACAGAGGTACAGCAAACTAATCTAAGGGGGTGGCGAAAGCCAACACATTCTGGCTAGGCTTATAAATGCCTTTGGGCAGATAGCCTAGTACCTACCTATGAACCTATGAACTTGATCTGCTTCCTTGTGGAGTTTGCAAGATAATTCAATATATTGATGACTCCACTGTCACTCTGAGCCAAAGTAGAGCATAATTTACTAACAACCAAAATGAATCATCATTTCATTCCCTTACATAACCGATTAGTTAACAAGAGTCCTGGTTTAGTCTCTCCAGTTTCCATTCTACTTCTCTCATTTATGTACATTCACATGAATGTCTTCCCTGAACTCAGGATATCTAATAACAAATGTCTTGATTTGCCTCAGTACACTATAACAGAGTACAGCAGATGCTTACTGCTACGTAGGCATTTCTGGCCAAAATTCACATGTTGCTTTATTTGATCATAAACTGTTGTATTTAACAACTGACCCAATTCAAACTATCTTTTGAAAACCATGCACTTAAAATCTGCACCTCTCATTTGGTTTCTTACTGTACATTCCTAAGCCCTGCATTAACTACGGAGAATCCAGGCTTCTTGCTAAACCTATAAGCTATGTTACAAACTGTTTTTCCATGTATGCTATATACCAGACAAGATTTTTTTCAACCCTTTATTAAACAGCATCACTTACAAAATTAAATCCACCTTTATGACATCACCTTAGTTCTCAGACATCAAAGCACCTAATGTCTAGGCAGCTACTATGCAGTATCACCTACTTACAATGTACTACCTGTCTTTATATATCTGTGCTTCACTTGTGCCAACACTATCAGCACTCATCTGACTGATGACCTACCAAATAATATTCTGCTGCATTTTATTTACCTAGGAGCAGTCTTGCTAGCTTGTTAAAAAAAAAAAAAAACTGCAGAAATTCTAATTATTGGATAGTTAAGACATCAAGACAACAACTGGCTGTTAATCATATGTATTTGCAAGGAACATTATGCCATGCTTATAACATTCTGTTGTTCTGACTGGTCAATGAAGTAAAATATTTGCACGTATAAGTTTTTTGCATATTGCCTATACATTTTATGATTACTTGTTATTATTGACTATAGATTTCTTTCTGTACAAATCCACTGGAAATGATACATCTACCAGGTACATTTCCTGTTTAACACGTGGTCAAATAAATACATAATTATATACACAGTACATACATACATACATACATATGCGCTATGCAAATTACAACAACATATTGAAGAAGGTAAAAAAAGATAATTTATATTGAAAATGTTCAGACCCAATAACATTTGTAGAGGCACAAAAGGCTCAAATGGTTTAACAAAGATTTGAATCTTAGAAGTCAATCTGAAAGAACAGAACACTAGAACCTGATATTGTCATATCAATATAAAGTAAATAAGTGTTCTACAAAGCTATAAACAGTGAATAACTGGGCATTGGTAGATAGCATACATTGCATCGTGCATACATAAACATTCTGTAGTTAGGTATGTACTTCTGGAAAAAAAATGGTGGTAGGCAAAAGAAATTAATTCATGACAAATGACAAAATAAACGTTTTAACATTTATATTTTCAGAAACCACACAATGGTGTTGATTTTTAAATCTAAATACAATATACAGTAAATCTTTATGAAGTTTAACTGAAACCTGCATCAGATTCTCCACGTGCTTTATGTATTTAATTCCTTAGTGAGATAAACAGACCACTGCTCCTTTAAAAAACAACCATTAATAGAATAGTCTCTATCTCATCACTAGATGTTCCGAGACTTTCTTGTTTAAATTTGTTGATTACATTTTAGCTTAGTAAAGTTAAATTAATGAGATTTGTTAAAATGTCCCTGGTACTGCAACATTTGTCTCTGATGGAGACAATGAGGCATGTAAGTACCATTAATGGAATCCACGCACCATCAGAGCATTTATGTTATCAATCCCATGTCATGCTCAGTTAGCAGGTAATAATAAAGATAAATAGGCATGTGACAGAACTTTATAGGTTCCAATTTTAATAATAGTGGAATGATAAGATATGCTGTTCCATTTAAAATATAGCAATAAAAATAATTCAAGGACAGCTGCATTCTCTAAAGACTTATTTTATTTTACTACTTGCTTGGACAAAAAAGATGGTTCTTAATTGTTTTGTGATGCATTTCTTAATGTGTTCAGCTCTCAAAGGTATCAAAGAGAAGCATGGCAAATTTATAATACTCTGTGAAAGAGCTAAATTCTACTTTGAGCTGCACTACTGATATTCAGTATAAGTGGCGTAGCTTATGCCTTAATGCAATGGTGATGAAAATATATTGCCGATTTCAGAAACTAGTGCAAGATTAATTAATTACATGACATTTTACTATACTAAAAAGGGTTTGTATACCAGTAAGTCAATATAGATTTCTGACAGGGTGATGTACTTTTGCATTAAGCTGGCTGAGAAGTAATTCATGCATATATTTATTATATTGCTTTCATATTTCTCTTGAACTATGAATACTTAACTTCAAAAGGAAAAGCTCTAACAGAAATCAGTGTTGACACAGATAGGTTGCCTGAAGCAAAACAAATGGCAAGGTCAGGCTACATCACTTAAATCAGCTTATTTTCAAGATACTCCATGCATAGCTGAACTATTCTTTTAGAAAACAGTTTACCTAGAAACCATGCTCCACAGGATGAGAGATATGTTACAGCTTCAAACATCATGTATGCATGCAAGAAACAACAGAACCATATCACTAAAGATGAAACTGCTTTAGTCTTGCATTTTATATATCACCTTACTCATTTCGTTGCACAATAAGACAACAACTATTTTAACTGTGCTGCTACATATTTGTTTTGAATTGTTAGGCAATTAAAAATGAAATTTCATAATTTAGTTGTTCTCGACTCCAGAAGCAACAGGTGTCATGAGAAACTAAAATCATAACGTGACCTTTCATTTTTATCCAGTCATGGATCTATATATTACTAATTATTAATTATTAATTTTTGTTGTTATAGAAACTCTAGTCATGTCTCTCCTTATTTCTTTATAACTACATTTCTTTTATCCTAATGATTTTGTGTACTTTTCTGTTAATATCCACTGCTAAAAAATGATTAAGCCTTGCTGTACCATGATTTCAGTGCTGAATGTTGCATGTGCATTATCTGCGATGTTACTAGGCTTGGCTTGGGAGTGCCTTCTGTGTGGAGTCTGCATGTCCTCCCCACGGTTGGGTAGTGTTTGAAAGACATGCGTGCATAAATGGGCATGCCTTTGATGAAGGTTGGTAGTCGAGCTGGCACCTTGGCATTTCGTAAAAAATCTACTACCAATCATTAGCGGACCGGAGTTCTGCTGTGGTGACCCCTTACAGGGAAAAGCCGAAAGACAAACAACTAGCTTACTTGTTAGAATAAATGTCCATCTCCAGACAGCTACTAAATTGGTAATAATTGCCTTATGTATGATCATCAAGACTTTTGAAACTTAAAAAATGTTTTGTGAATATACACTTATAAAAACAGTAAAAATCAGCCATCTGAAAAGTCATATAATCATGATGACTTCAACTACCCAGACATAGACTGGGAGCATTACTCTAGCTCCAACACCCTAGCCCAAAGGTTCCTAGAATTTATAAACTCAAATGTTATGGAACAACTTGTTACCACTCCCACAAGAGGGGAAAACATACTGGACCTGATCATCACCAATATGGGGACTCTATGCTCCAGACCAGAAGTGTATCCCTCACTGGTAAGATCAGACCATAAACTAATCTCACTGGATATTCACATCCCGACCCCACCCCATGCCCAGAAAACCACAGTGAAAAACTTCTCTAAAGCAAATTTCCCACTCCTGAAAACCAAAGTGGAATCCTTCAAAGCCCCCGGGCCTGTGGAAAATACGGCCCAGACCACAGAATCCTTTATAAATGCATTCTATGAACACCTTCAGGAATGCATGGATCATGCAATCCCAAATAAAACCAAGACCCAATCCTCCAAAGGCAGACGTCCTGTCTGGTGGACCCCAGCCATAAACAAACTATACAATAGAAGAAGGAAGCTACTACATGATAGAGCAAAATCCCAAAAAGGGAAGGCATCTCTGATCAGTATTAGCAAAAAACTACAGGCACTCATAACATTGTCTAAGGCCAGCTTCGAGAGAAAAATTGCACAGGACACTAAGGATAATCACAAGGCTTTCTTTAGTTATGTTAGGAACCTGGGTGGGAATTCCCAGATATGCTCAGAATTAGTCCAAAATGACAAAAAATACACCGAACCAACAGACATTGCTAACATCCTAGCTGACAGGTTCAGCGCAAACTTCTCCCCCCCTTCCCACCAAAAGGGCAAATATCTATCCCAGCAGAGTGCTGCCCCCCTGACATCTCAGATGCTCAGGTAAGAGCTGCCCTCTCCAAAGCAAAAAAAAACAGCATCAATGGGACCAGACAGTGTCTCAGGCTGCATCCTACATGAACTCCAAGAAGAGCTAAACCCAAACCTAAAACTACTGTTCAATCTCAGCCTTACTACAGGATATGTACCCAAAGAGTGGCATACAGCAACAGTGATCCCTCTCCACAAAGGTGGTGCCTCAACAGATCCTGGAAACTATCGCCACATAAGCCTGACTAGCATGGCCTGCAAAGCTATGGAAAGGATCATCATGGACCTCATAAATAAAGATATTGGGGACCTACAGACACTGGATCCTACCCAGTTCGGCTTTCTTAAGGTAAGATCCTGCCTCTTAAACCCGGTCAATTTCTTTAAAACAGTCACCAAGGCCATTGACAAGGGGAAGGTGGTCCACACAGCCTACCTGGGCCTCGCAAAAGCCTTCGATACAATACCCCACTCGGGCATTATAGATAAGCTCACCAGCTTAAATATAAACCCCTATGTCACTAGATGGGTTGCAAACTGGCTGAAGGACAGAACCCACATGGTTAGAATTGCTGGAGCCATGTCATACTCCAAACCAGTTACAAGTGGCGTCCCACAAGGCTCAGTCCTTGGACCTCTCTTGTTCGGTATATATTTCTCGGAGGTACAAGCCAACATGGAAGGACTGTGGCTGACCGAGTTCGCAGATGACTGCAAACTGGGCGCCATAATAGACTCTCCAACCGACACAAGCATCCTCCAAAAGGGCCTCATAGAAACAGACAACTGGTGCCAGAGCCATGGCCTCAAGCTAAACGCCAAAAAGTGTATAGTCATCCCCTTTGACAAAAACAAAGTGCCCACAAATTACCACATAGGTGGTAATCCATTAAGTACAGAAGTAGTAATTAGGGACCTGGGGACCCAAGTTGATAGCAATCTCTCATTTGACAACCACGTGGCCAAAGTGGTTAGAAAAACATTTTATATAGCCCACCTAATCATGAAGGGATTCACATCTAGATCAGGGGAGGTCATCGTGCCTCTTTACTCATCCCTCATCAGGCCCATAATTGAGTACAATGCCCTTTTGGGATGTACCTTACCAGATACCTGCAGCAACTGGAAAGACCCCAAAAGTACCTCACCAAGAGGATCAAAGGGCTCAAACAGATGCCATATGCTGCCCGGTTAAAGAAACTCCAGCTCTACTCAGTGGCATACCGCCTGCTCAGAGGCGAAATGTGCCTGACATATAAAGCCATGTCCAACCCGGAATTAATGGACATGCTGCACCTCAGAAAATCCAAATCCCATTGAGCTATGCGCTTGAGAGACTTGAACCTCAGCACTGAAATAAATAGGACATGCTGGAGGGACAGATTCATAACCCAGAGGCTCCCTTCACTCTGGAATAAAATCCCAGTCCAGGTTAGGCAGAGTCCCTCATTGACTCTCTTCAAGAGGAATCTTGATGAGTGGATGGGAGATGGTAAGTTTACCCCTGGTATCACTTCTGTGTCACTGTTAGACAGAGGCACAGTATACTTACCTCGAAAAAGGGCATAGCAAAATTAATTTAAAATGGGTGGTGAAAGCCAAACACACTCTGGCTAGGCTTATAAATGCCATAGGGCAGATAGCCTAGTATGAACCTATGAACCTATGAACTATACCATGCATATAGTTGGACACTTTACCATTTTTTTTTAATATCTGCAAAAAAAATGGTATATAGCATTCTATATCATATCCAGCACAATACCCTATATATATATATATATATATATATATATATATATATATATATATATATATATTTAAATATATATGGGTCTACCTGATAACACCGACATGCCAAAACACCGACAATGAAATAACCGACATGACAAAACTGAAAGTTCAAAAACACGAAACTTCACATGCCCAACAAACCACAATCCAGACAATCAACAAAACAAATAACTTTCAAGAAAAACACACTCAACACAAGCACACCAAAAACCTTACAAACCTACACTAAACCTTACATACACAACTATCTATGCACTAACCTTAACCCAAACCCTAACCCTAAGGTCCGTCACTATCTCACACTTACCTTACCCGCACCCAAACCCTAATGTCGGTCATTATCGCCCACTTACCTTACCCGCACCCTAACCCTAACTCACTTAATTCACCCCTAACCTTTAAGTCTGTCACTATCGCACACTTACCTTACCTGCACCCTAACCCTAGCTCACGTAATCCGCCCCTAACCCTCAAGTCTGTCACTATCGCACACTTATCTTACCCGCACCCTAACCCTAACTCACTTAACCTGCCCCTAAACCTAAAGTCTGTCACTATCACACACTTACCTGACCCGCACCCTACTCTAACGTCTGTCACTATCACACAATTACCTTACCCACACCCTGACCCTAACGTCCATCCCTATCGCATACTTACCTTAACATGTCGGTGTTCTCAGCGTCGGAATTCTCAACTTTCGGTCTTCTCCATTGTCAATCTTCCGGTGTCGGTGTTCTTGTTGTCGGCGTTGTGGACTTTCGGCATTTTCAGGTAGACCTATATATATATATATATATATATATATATATATATATATATATATAGATATAGATATATATATATATATATATATATATATATATATACACACACACACACACACACACACACACACACACACACACACACACACACACACACACACACACACACACACACACACACATATATGTATATGTACATATGTATGTCTGCTTGTGTTTTTCTTTTCCAGAGCTGTAGTCAGCAACAAAATATTGTTTACTAGTTTGGTAGCATTAATGTCTATCTTTTAATATCTGCATTTACTTTATTAAAATTAGACAGTCTAAACTCTTTTTAATGATGTTCAATGTGTATGTTCTGCTACTTAAGTTTATTTTACCCAACTCAGGGATGTAAAATATTCCAAGGACCAGCACACCTATCTGGATAAAATTAAAGAAGTAACCTGGCCACATGGAGCCAAGTGATAAAGAACATATTTCACCCTACAGAGCTTGTGTTTGAGTAGTGATATAGGCACTGGGGGAACTTTATGGGAGAGGATATGAGTGAGTGGCTGACGCCAGCTAATCCATCCTAGGGGCATTAAGGCTGCCTAACTTTTTTTGCAATAGCAGCAATGAGAGTCTGACAAGACCTATGCTGGGAATGGTATACCACTTGGTAGAAAAGTTGCTGATGTGTAGAAGAATGCATCTTCTAGAGCAAACAAGGTTGCTGAATGGCAGAAAGGGATTAGATCAAACTTTCCAGTAGCAGTATGATGCTGATACTGCCTGAGCATCCTCAGTTTCTTCCTTGGCCCTGGACATTGGTAATTTCAAGCCTGGAGGATGCTGAGGTGTGTAGTGAATGAGGAAAGGAGCTGGTAGCAGAAGATTCATAGGGTCATAGGATTATACTACATTAATGACCATTAGAACCTTTATTAGCCTAGCCATGCAACCCAAATGTAACCCACTGTGGATTTGCAGAAGGGTCATCAAGGAAGGGTCCATGGATGTCTTGTACACAAGTCATAGATCACCTATCAGCAGCCTGTAGGAGACCGAGTATAGTGATAGGGTCTGATGTGATCTGCTCAGAGCATTATGTTTAAGGCCTGTATTCTTTTTGAAAGGAACGTTTGGACATTCTAGTTGCTGCATGATTCTGGTCAAGTACATACGAGAGGTAGTATTATACTCTATGATGGGTCTGATGACAGTGGAGTACAGTGGTATGATGACCTCCCTGGACCTAGATGCCATGCCCTTACTTATAAGTTGAACAACATAGAACAATTTTCTTAATACCTTGGACACATGCTGGTCAAAGGCTTGGTTACTATTTACATGAGTTTTGAGATCCCTGACTAATGAGTCTATTCTTAGGAAGGGTTCATCTATGATGTAGTTTCCTAGGATGGCCAACTTCCAAAAGGTACTATAATGTATTTCTTGGCATTGAGTTATAAGCTATGTATGGCTTTTGCATGAGTCATTTGTCTGTGTTAGACCTTCCTGCAGGGTGTTTGCATCTTGGAGGGATTCTATAACTGCTCCCATCTTGCAATCATCTGCAATCTTGACCAGCCAGAGGCCTTTGGCATTGGCTTTGACATCCAAGAAGTAGATGCCAAAGAGGGGTGTGCCCAGCATGGAGGCTTGAGTGACTCCACTGGTGACTGGTGCATTTGTGGAGGTGGTCTGTGTAATATCTATGAGGTTACTTGTTATCCAGCATGTTATATAGGGGTTTATGCCTAATTCTGTAAGTTTATTAACAATGCATGAGAGGGGTATTGTATCAAATGCCTTAACCAACCCAAGGTAGGCAGCATGCACCCTTTTACCCACATTTCTTGCCCTGGTGACCTTTTTCAAAGAAGTCCACCAGGTTCAGTAGGCATGCCCTTCCTTTGATGAAGCCAGATTGGGATGGATCCAGTACCTGGAGGTCTCCAATTTCTTTGTTCTTCATTTCCATGCCAATTCTTACCATGGCTTTGCAAATAAGACTAGTCAGACTAATGGGTCTGTAGTTTCTGGGATCTGGGAATGACCATTGCAGTCCTCTATTCTTGAGGCATAAAGCCTTTTTGAGACTCCACTTAAATAGTAACTCCAGTGGCCCTGATAAGTTGTATTTTAGAAATTAAGGAGACATCCTGAGATATTATCAGAGCCCATTCAGGGTTTGTTTCTTGGCCTTAGTGAGCACGGCCAAGACATACTCTGTATTGATAGCTGAAAGGGTTATGTTTGTTTTGGAGTGTTTGGGGCTGAGTGTGTGTGTGTTGGGGAACAAAGTTGGAACAAAAATTTTCAGCCAGCAGATTTGTTATATTGCCCAGCTCAGTGAATGTGGCTCCATTAAGCTTCAGTTGAGCTCAGTGCTGTGTATGGCCTTTGAAGTTTCTGAGATAGCTGAAGAATGTCTTATAGTTCACAGCTGCCTGCTTAGTTAGATGAGAGAGTCCTTATCTTTATGTTACAGTTCCTGATTTTAACCATGATTTTTTTTCTTTTGTTGTGTATTCTGTTTAATTTTGTTTGCCACCAGGTGTTTTTTTTTTTTTTTGGGGGGGGGGTATTTTGGGCTTACTTCTGGTAGGTACAGCAACCTTTATGCAGCCATTGTAATGGCTGTACAGGATTTTCATGAACAATTCTGCATAGGCTGCTGCGTTTTTTAGGTTTGGATGGGCACTGGATTTTGACACATTGTTGCTTAATAAAAAGTAATTTGCCTTTGAATATGTCTTAACTGTTACTGGGTTTATTGGGGTTACTTAGATGATTTTGATTTCAAAGGAGACAGCTATATGGTCGAACCTTAACAAGGAAGATATGACATTGGGACCATGCATTCTTTTCCCATATTTGTGAGTATGAGGTCCAGTATGTTGAAGCTTCTAGTTGCCATATGCACTAACTGATCAAGGGTGTTTGTAATTCTGTAGCCCAGGAATCTCTGTGCCTGCAGATTTGAAGTCATGTAGAATTGCCAGTCTATAGAGGGGATATTAAAGTCTCCCATCAGTAGGGTGTTCATTTGGATAGTAATTTTCAATAGTAGATCTAAGTATGCTCTATACGTTTCTTGTGACATGGAGGGTGAGCAATTGTTAGCTAGGATACCGTACAGGATATTATTTATGGTAATCTGCATGTGGAGAAACTCCAGTGAGTTATTCTGTTTAATAATCCTAGAGGTATACTTGTTATTGATTTATATTGAGACACCTCCAACTTTAGCCCTGTCCATGCGGCTATTAGTCTAAAAGTGGGGAGGGCACTGAAATCTTGCACACCTGGCAATGCTTTGTGGCTTTAAACCATGTCTCAGTAACTAACAGATGTCTAGATCCTCAAGCATAAGGAGAGCTTGGAGGGAGTATATTTTTGTTTAGTCTGCTGGTATTGAGCAGTACCACCTTGAGGTTCAATTGAGTTGATTTTGCTTTGTTGGTATATTTGCCAATTTGGCATTGCCTAAAAAAGGCTGTATGGTGGAGGATGAGGTTTTAGCAAGAATTTGAAAGTCTAGAGGTGATGAATGCAGACCATTCCTGGCAAAGCAATGTGGTCTTTTAACCATGGCCTCTCATATTGACAAATATTGAATTCCCTTAGAATGACACAAGCTGTTAAAATCCATCATCTTTTGATTATATTGTATTATCACCCTCAGTGAAGGTAATATGATGCTTAGTGCAAGGCTCATACCAAGCTGAGATATATAGTCCAAGAGCTACATAATGTCTCTCTTCAAATAGTCTAGGGAGGTACATCTTAGGTCATTTACATCTACATGGACGGTGATGAAATCATACTGGTAACTGTGGTGTAATGACTTGAGTGCATGTGTGATTGCTGGATCATGGCTCCAAATAGGCAACTTACCATTAGCTTCTCTTTGTTCAATCTGGTTAGAGGGACATCATTTTGTCTTAAAATGGAGTCCCCAATGTCTAGGATCTTGGGAAGTGTGTTTACTTGCCTTATGGGCTTTGAATTTGGGACTGCACTGAGTGTGGCAATATGTTTGGTGCTTGATGTTTTTTTACTGAGTGCTTCTGTATATGCTTTGCCAATGGATGGTGTAGGATTTTTACAAAGATTGCATTTAAATGTTCAGCAAACATTATAGGTTATTGATATTATTATTGATCTATAGAAACTCTGAAACAACAAAACGAACCTCTAAAAAAACAAAACGTGAATAGTAGGCGGCAGATAATGCAAAAAACCAAGTAAACACTCCTTCAAAAGTATCCACATTTCTCACCCCAAATGTGGATTCTTTTGAAGGAGTTCTTACTTGGTTTTTGTATTATCTGCCACTGCCATTCACGTTTTGTTTTTTTAGAGATACATTGATCTATGTCTGTGCTGTATGCTATGTATTGAGGCTATTGTGTGCGTGGGTTTGCTGACCTAATGTGAGCTTGTATGTGAGAGTTTTGCCTCAAGTGATATTGTGTAGGTACACTTCTTGCATGCTGTATCTCTTACTTTAGTGATTAACTAGTTGTCAGTAAACATGGGGCAATTGCTAGATTGTCTCAAGATACATTAAAATGATCAGCTATGGGGAAGAGAGAGAAAAATAAAATAAGCAAACAAAGAAATAAAAACAGGCAACTTAAGTTGTTATTCAAATAGTCTGAAGATGAACAGATTTAAAGCTTTATATTTTCACATTATAAACATCTCCAAGGCATCAAAGAATATGTTGCTAAATCCTAGGATATAGCATTTCATTATAACTAATCTGTAGATGTGTGTGTGTGTGTGTGTGTGTGTGTGTGTGTGTGTGACCTTGCACTTTTGTCACTTGCACTTTCTTTTTTCTTTTTCCCAACCATCTTACCTAACTTATTGCTTGACAGTCCCTTACCATGTAGGCATACACAGACAAATATGTCTGCCTGGCAAACTCTATTTATCCATATACCCCTGACATGAAGCAGACACAAATAACCTCAGTAAAAAAGCCAGTAAAACCAGACCTTATTAACTATCAAACATCCAAAAAATATACATTTCACTTAAGAGTAAACCAAGTATAGCAAGCAAATACATCAGGCAATGTTGATGACCATTCACCTGAAAGAAATAGAACTAATAAGCATATGGCATACTGACCACTGAATGCAACCTAACACAACTTATAGCAGTGTAGCCGCTGCTTACTCTAAAAAAGGGGCCAGCCAGCTGAGAGCAAGGAATGTGGAATGAAAAGGTTCCTGTCCTACAAAACCCATCTTACATCATCCACCAGGATTTCTAAATGGCAGCTTATTCCCTTTTTCTTGTCTGGCAAATCAACTGAATTCCAGATCTAATTAATCTTAATTCCTTTCACTAAATTTTTCTACAGCAAAGGCTTGTGAACATAGGTTCATAGGTTCATAGGTTCATACTAGGCTATCTGCCCTAGGGCATTTATAAGCCTAGCCAGAATGTGTTTGGCTTTCGCCACCCATTTTAAATTTATTTTGCTATGCCCTTTTTCGAGGTTAGTATACTGTGCCTCTATCTAACAGTGACACAGAAGTGATACCCGGGGTAAACCTACGATCTCCCATCCACTCATCAAGATTCCTCTTGAAGAGAGTCAATGAGGGACTCTGCCTAACCTGGACTGGAATTTTATTCCAGAGTGAAGGGAGCCTCTGGGTTATGAATCTGTCCCTCCAGCATGTCCTATTTATTTCAGTGCTGAGGTTCAAGTCTCTTGAGCACGTAGCTCGATGGGATTTGGATTTTCTGAGGTGCAGCATGTCCATTAATTCCGGGTTGGACATGGCTTTATATGTCAGGCACAGATCGCCTCTGAACAGGCGGTATGCCACTGAGTAGAGCTGGAGTTTCTTTAACCGGGCAGCATATGGCATCTGTTTGAGCCCTTTGATCCTCTTGGTGAAGTACTTTTGGGGTCTTTCCAGTTGCTGGAGGTGTCTGGTAAGGTACATCCCAAAAGGGGCATTGTATTAAATTATGGGCCTGATGAGGGATGAGTAGAGAGGCACAATGACCTCCCCTGATCTAGATGTGAATCCCTTCATGATTAGGTGGGCTATATAAAATGTTTTTCTAACCACTTTGCCCACGTGGTTAAACAAATGCAACAAAATATCACTTAAATGAATACCATCCAGTCTGAATCACACCAAATCTTTATCAGCAAAGTCTCAATAAACCAATAAAAAAACTGTCACAAAATATTGCAGCTCTGGACCCCCATGATTCAAAAACTTCCTGGCCAATTCAATACCTTTATAACTGATCACCACTTTCCACACTGAACAAACTATAGTGACTCCCAGAAACCTTTATTTCATCAAACCCATATCTGTTACTATGCAAAGCAACAACCTTTGACTATCTGGATTCCTTTCACAATTTAAAAAAAAAAAAACATATGTACTATGGGAAAATCATCCCCAAAGATTCAGAACTCAAATTCCTGGCAGACTCTAGCCAAATCACTACTTGACTAAAGAGTACCAGAAGAAAACTGAGATCATTTTTTAAGGACAACTGATCTTAGGTACCTGTTGTTGGCATTCTCCAGTCGGGTCTATATTATAAGAATGAAGTTTTACAACTTCGAACACCATATGGGCGACACCATATGAGCAAAGTTGTAAAACATTGAAACCAAAATAAAAAATGCAAAAACAAAAGAAAAACCTACCTCATCGCTCTGAGTGGGGAACAACCCTACCTGCACCCCCTACATGGGGGGCTGCACCCCCCACACCTCCCGCTACTTAAATATACCAACTCCTAGATCTCGCTACATTGAAGTAAAGGGAAGAATTCCCAATGGCGATCTCCATTCACACTTGCAAGGTTAGGCAGTTAAGCTAATTTGGAACACCAGCCATGTGGAATAGTGTCAAAGATTTTTATATAGATCAAGGTATACTGTATGAACTATATAACTGATATCTACAGCTTCAGTGACTTTCTCAGACAAGTTTTCTAAATTAATTATATGTGATCTCCTGCAAAAAAAAAACAAAAAAAAAACATATCAATGTGGGTCTAGTGCATTGATATATTATTTTTTAATCAGAGCTTAGGAAATCAGATGTATTTTAAGGCATTGCATGACTTTGCAGATTGCACTTAGTAGACCGATTGGTTTACATTTCCTGGAAGCTGAGGTGGGAGATGGACATTTGCTATAACTAAGGAGCATATCCTGTGACTGCACTTAAACTGAGCAGTTTTAGGGGAGATTCAGATATGGTGTGCCAGGTGTTTCAGTTTCACTAGTTTTACATGGCTATCTCTTTCTACTGACTGTGCTATTTAGCTTGATTGTCTGTTTAGGGGAGATTCAGATATGGTGTGCCAGGTGTTTCAGTTTCACTAGTTTTACATGGCTATCTCTTTCTATGGACTGTGCTATTTAGCTTGATTGTCTGCAGCTTTTTGTTTGCTTAACCACTGGCATTGCAGTGATATTTTTACTTTCATTACAATAGCCATGGTTACTGCTTGCATGTAGGCAGAGGGTATGTGTAAGTAGTGTGACTGAGTTACATTAAAAATCACAAATGTGACAGTTTTCGGTGATAAATGAGAAATGCATGCTTTGCAGGTAGGCAGTTTTATGTAGTCTATTCAGAGGTACATTTCTGGTACTTTTAAGATTAGTGATAGGATTTTATTGCTATGTTTAGAGTTTTTGAGTTAGGAATAATTTTTTTAAGGATAGTGCTAGGGATGGACTTTTAGAGTCAAGGTTATGGTCAAGGATTTAAGATTATGGTTTAAGTGTTATGGTTAAGAACAGATTTATATAATAATCATACCTTTGGGTAGAATTCAGAAAGGTTACTTTTAGGGGTAAGTCATTTTTACCTCTCATAGCAATAATTTCTGATTCAGAGAGATTTGTAGTGCAGTACAGTACAACAAAGAAGGGCAAACTCAGTGTCCTACAGCCAGTACTAATGAGGTGGGGGCATGCCGCTCAACTGTCCTTGATTTTCAGGGACATCCCTTATTTTGACTCAAATTTTAGCTCTGTCCCTCTTAATCCATCCTAAAACTTATGACTTTTGAAGAACAGGTGGTGAATTGTAGTTATTAAGTAATGACAATAGTTAGACTTATTGACATCTTTTACTTCAGAAGCTGTATATTATTTCACGTTATCATATTCTGTCAATGTTTCAAATTACTAGTGCTTATATTTTAAAAGTGTCCCTGATTGTCCCTGATTATTTGTGGATTTGTCCCTGATTCTGTTGAGATTTGTCTGGTTGGTTGAGAGCTATGGGTGGGGGAGAGTCTTGTGCTGATTAGCCATGTGCTCTCTCCTTCAAATGCCTATGGTGAGGCATTTATACAGTCAAGAGAATCATTCAGCTGTGAAGATACCTCATGGCCATGTTAATGAGCACTACCAAACATTTGCATTCACCCAGTGATTTGAGTGGGTGACATTGCATTTAACTTACTTGCTGGGAAGGTTGGCAGCAAGGTAATGGTTTGTGTGTGTGGCTACATGTGTGAAAGCATGCAGAGGGATGAGTGGCTACAAGTGTGTGTGTGTGTGTGTGTGTGTGTGTGTGTGTGTGTGTGTGTGTGTGTGTGTGTGTGTGTGTGTGTGTGTGTGTGTGTGTGTGTGTGTGTGTGTGTCTGCCTGTGTGTATGTGTGTGAATGTGTGTGCATGTCAGTTTGAGTGTGTGTGTGTGTGTGTGTGTGTGTGTGTGTGTGTGTGTGTGTGTGTGTGTGTGTGTTTATTTATGCACTTATGTATGTCTTTGTCTATTTGGGGGATCAAAGTAGTGGGGTCAGTTACAAGACAGGCAGAGTACATCCATGTATGAATATGTGTGTATGTGTGTGTGTGTGTGTGTGTGTGTGTGTGTGTGTGTGTGTGTGTGTGTGTGTGTGTGTGTGTGTGTGTGTGTGTCTGTGTGTCTGTGTGTCAGTGTGTGTCTGTGTGTGTATGTGTGTGTGTGTGAGAAAGTGAATAGGGTGGTGTCTGTGCCAACATCATGCATGTATCACCAGTAGTGCTTACCATAGGAAAGTTCTGATTTACATTCACAGTAATTACAGAATATTCAGAGACGTAAATTAGTCAATAATAAGATCTTTTCTGACTGTAGCTAATGTGTCCCTGAATCGCACTTTTCATGATTGAAGAAATAGTCAGTTTTGGCCAATGCTCTTGCAACTGTTAGCAGTGGGGATCTTTCTGAATTCCTTGGTTGGAGTTAACAGCAGTTTGGGTTGTTTTTCATAGTTAAAATTTTCCAAAATGAGTAAGTAATTTATTATTGGTTGGTAAATATAATTTCACTTCTTGTTTAGGACTACTCAAATTTAAAACAAAAGTGGAGTAATTTGACTTGTTATACAGAAAATATCATTTAAAACAACCTTGTAGGTAAGTGCACTTTAAACACTGTCAGGAAGGTTAATCCCCCACTGAGCCTATCTTAGTATTCTGGTTGTATGACTCTGTAGAAGGACTGAAAATCTCATCTGGAAAATCCTTCACTTGTAACCTGATACTCTTTCTCGGTTTATATATATATATATATATATATATATATATATATATATATATATATATATATATATGGGTTCCCCACGTTAGACCGACAGCTCAGAAGATCGATACTCAAAACACCGATGCCAGAAGAACGGAACCTCAAAAACATGAAAGTTCACTTGCCCGAAAAACCACAGTCCCGACACTTTAACAAAACAAAAAGTTCACTGTTACACACAACAGAAGCACACCAACAACCTAAAAACCTACACTACACCTTATACAAAACTATCTGTGCACTAACCTTAACCAAAACCCTAACCCTAAGGTCTGACACTACTGCACACTTACCTTACCCGCACCCTAACCCTAAGTCCCTCACTATCGCACACTTACCTTACCCGCACCCTAACCCTAAGTCCCTCACTATCACACACTTACCTTACCCACACCCTAGCCATTGCACACTTACCAGGTTGCTCTAACAAGTTATCCATGTTGGTGTTTTCAAATCGGGATTACGACTTGTCGGTCATCTGCTTCGTCGTTCTTCTGGCGTCTGTGTTATGAGTGTCGATCTTCCGAGCTGTCAGTCTAACTTAGCCATAAAACACCCAATTAAACTTTTGTAAAACTGATAAAACAAAAAATAAAACAGGAGATTAGTGCTTTCAGGTATTACCAATCCTTCCGCAGATCAACCATTTTCAAGAGCTAATGGGATTAAGTATGTAATTCAAATTACACATTCAATTAAAATATTGACTAATCAAAAGATTTAAGATCATCGCCTCCTTCAAAAACTTAGCTACAGAGGTGTATCTACATTAAATGAATGAATAAATGACTAAGGAGCAAACAAAAGTTCAGTTCAGCGGCACTTTAAGAATCTGCTCACTAAGCACATTTATGACAACCCCGGTCATCAGTTCTTTTTCATGGCATTACAAGTAACTAAGGAAAATAGTAGAGGGGGAGACATTAGCCTTAAGATAAAATACAATGAAATGAAATGGATTGCAGAGTTATAAGCTTACTTGCTTCCAGGACTTAATGCCAATTTACCTTTGAAACCAGCACTTAAAGGAAGGAGATTAAGAAGAAAATGCTGATTGGTCAATAATAGGGCAGTGCCCCTGAATTGAACTTCTGATTGCTCCTTAGTCATTTATTCATCCACTCATTCAGTATAGATACACCTCCGTAACTAAGTTTTTGAAGGAGGAGACTATCTTAAATCTTTTGATTGGTCAGTCTTTTAATTGACTGTGCAATTTGAATTGGAATTATGTACTTAATCTCAATATGTTTTCAAAATGCTAGATCTGAGGAAGGGTTTGTAATACCCAAATGCACTTATCTTCTGTTTTATTTTTTGTTTTATTACTTTTATTAAAGTTTTGTTGGATGTTTTACTGCCTGCTGACTGCATCAGATTGTTGTTTGTTTTGGCTGTATATTTTCTGGTGCAGATCTTTATTTATTGTACCTTACTTTTTTGGATTTTTTATATATATATATATATATATATATATATATATATATATATATATATATATATATGTGTGTGTGTGTGTGTGTGTGCGTGTGTGTAGATGTATGTATATACAAACACACACACACACACACATTTAGACATATTTTTGGATGGGAGGAAACAGGTTCTTCTAATCTTCATTATCTTTAGCAAATGTTAGTAGCTTTAGGGTTTTCTAATGTAATTCTTTTATCTTCATTTGGACCATATATTCTTATATGTGTATACATAGAGGCTATTGTCCCCAACTCTTCTTTTACAGTGTTAGGCTAAGGTGTTTCTTTGGACTTATTCAGTTGTTGTTTCCACTATCTCTGATAAGATGGTATATGGGAAGGAAAACCTTCTTCCCATTGCCTCCTCAGTTCCTCAAGTTAGGTAAAAATCTTTTCTTATCTTTTCTTATCACATCATGTGATGCACTGGCAACTACAGCAACAGGATTAAGTATTTCCCCATACATGGTCACTATATCATCTTGAGTAATGGGACCTTCTTTTCTATCTCATTGTATAGAGATTATCTTTAAAGTTTCCTGAATGAGGATTTTCATTTTACAAACAGGTTGTAATTTTATAAGTGTGACATACTGTCTATTCAAGTAATCTTTGCAATTTTGTGCCATCAGTTATGGCATTGCTTTTCATTAACTTGTTTGAATCATAGTAGAAAATCTCTGACTTGACTAACCTTGCAGATATTGTGTCACATTCCATGACAGCTATTGTGTCACATTCCATGAGTATAGTTCAGTTTACAACAAGCTTTTCAATGGCTGCAGTTTTCTTAGGTATAATTGTATTACCATTACTAGGGCAAAATCTACCTATATGACCCATTTTCCAGCAATTAACAGAGACTATGTCTGCAGATGGCACTATGTGTTTGTAAGAAGTTCTTGCATGTTTACATAGCTTTCTACTACTACTACAATATTTTCAGCATACTTAGGCTCACTTTGAAATGTCCACATTTCTAAAGCAGTAGGAAAGTACTTTTAAAATTATCAACAGCTAGCTGTTCTGTATTTTTATTTTTAGAATGTTAACCCTTCATATGTAAACACAAAAGTATTTAATCTCATACAGCTACGACCTTTACTGATTTATAAGGTGAAAATAAACTGGTGTGAAACTTAAGATCTTCTTGAAGTAACAACTGTTCAGACCAAAATGTGATTTTAATGTTTTCATAGCCCTTATAGACTGTCTACTCCATATTCATGAAAGCTGCATTGGGTCTGTATTACAGGGATAATGACTCTTTGCCCTGTCATTTTTCTCAATACTCCTTGCAGGGCATGTTGTTCAGATTCTACTAGGTATGCCTCAAGGTCATCCTCCATGGTTAGTTTCTTCAGGAGGGAACTATTATTTGACACTGCCATTCTTTTGGTAATTAAAGAAAAACATACATTCAGCTGTAGCACCTATGGCATGTGACAACCGTTTCACTGTAATCATTTTGCCTCAGATGTTTTTCAGTTGGGCAAGTTGAATATGCATTTTATCTAACAAGCCTCACAGCATAGGGTGGGACATATAGCATCATTAGTCATTAATGGAATGTATTTCCCTCTGAGTGTGGTAAATTGGTTCAAGCAGGGTAACTTGTTCAGATAGCAAAAAAGAAAAGAAACTAGATCATTTTGGTGTAAGTTTCATAAAAAAAATGCTTAATGGATTTATCAATGATGCCTGTCTAAACGCTCTGAAGTTCAGACTTTCAGACTACCAAAAAATATATAGTTTTATTGCAGAAACAGAGCTTAAAGATGCAGCACATATTTTTTTTCCAACACAATTATCTGATGTCTTGACAATAGCTTTTGCACCAGACTAGCATTCTGAAATGAAACTGAAACAAATAAGAAGATGTACCATCTTTGTAGCTTTTAAAGTCCAAGAGTCATCATATCATAAGGACTAGAACTGCACATTTTGTACTGCAATACATAGTAACAGAAGTACCTGAAGAGAGTGAATGATAACACTGCTGATCTGTGACATGTTTTTTCCCTTATTATCTCAGTTGTATCTTGTCTGGATTCACACTCTCTTCTTGTTATGTTCCCAGAATACCAAGCAGCAGCTAGTCAGAATTTTAACTTTGGATTTTTTTTTTTTTTTTTTTTAGAGAAATGGTTTGCACTGCCCACTAAAAGTAATTCCTTTAGTTGGTATCACAACATATTTTAGAAAATCTTTTGCTATGAAAATATGGACATTAAAACATAAATTAGGTAAGAAGTAAAAACTGATATATTTGAAAAAGGTATCAAAGCTTATTATATATTGCTTCTTATCCATACTGTTTCAATACGTAATTGTGCACACCTGTGAGGATGGATTTTTGCTGGTGATTTCTCAGTGCTGTCAGTACCACTTCCTATTCTACTAGATTAATGTGCATACATTTAGCATTGCAGTTAACTTAAACTGTGTTTTGTCATGAAGGATACTCTCTAATCAGCCTAAATATGAGCACACAAAAGACAGTTTCCTAAAAAATATGCATTTACATTAAGAAAGAAAATCACTTCCATAAATAGATACTTTTTAACTTCAACACGGTGTGCTTTTTAAGGACTGAATTTAATAAATTAGTCTGACACTAATAATTATATCTTTAAAAGAAATGTTCCATGTGTTTTGGATGCTAGAAATAGATAAAATGTGGTTTGACCTTCTTTTTTATTCTCTTCTAACAATTTATGCCACTGCATCTGACCTTCATGGCTGTTATTGGCTCACTGATAGGCTTAAGGAACTAAAGTCTTTGACACACGGAAAATAAGAACACAGCTTTTAAATATTTAATCTGCTAAAAGCTTACATTTACGAAGACAACATCTCAAATCTCCAAATAAAAGGGTTTTAGTTGTTTAAGTGGAGCCTGTGGAGACCAGTTCATTTCTATGCTGCTACCATGCTCACTGATCCATCAAGGAAAATGAATCTTTTCTTACCCTTTGTGCATTATCACTTACAGAACTGGGATTACCACAAGGTCAGAGTTTCTTTAATGATTAGATAAAGTGTCAGTTGAGGATTTTCCCTCACTGTTAAGTGATCTATACAAAAACAGAGAGCTAGTTTTCAATTAACTGTCAAAACTGTAGTAAATTAATCAGCTGCAGAAATGATCATTTATTCTGAAATGAGTCTCTCTCTCTCCCTCTCTACCTCTCTGTTTCTAGTGGTTTGCATTAAAGAATGTCTAGTCATTTTTAACTTCGATTATAAGCAATACTTGTTTTTAAAGTTAAATAAAACATTTTATTTTAGTTATTGCTGATATGCAACATAAGAAAAGTTGTTTATTAGGTGCAGGTACTTAAAGGCATAACATTAATATTTAAGTAATATACAAAAATGTGTCAATTACAGATGACTGACTACAATATCTATCTATATTTATGTATCTATATCTAATTTATATATATATATATATATATATATATATATATATATATATATATATTATATACAGATAGATGAGTGTGTGTGTGTGTGTGTGTAAATATTAAAAAAAGAAACCTAAAAGTTGGCAATTATCTTTTTCAACTATATTCAGTGCAGTAAGGTAAGGGCCCCTTTCCCTCTGCCAGCTGATATTATAAACTGAGAATAAATTGAAAAGTGAAAAATAAGTTATCTGTTTTTTTAATGAACCCATTTTATTAAAGGTCTCTGGTTCTCTTACAGTCAAGATATTTGAGGAATTTATTTGTTTCTTTGCTTGTCAGTTAACTGGGAAGATGGGATGGTCCAAATATTTTTTTTCAGTCATAAACAAGGCCAGACTGCAATAAACAATTAACAGATACACATGCAAAAGAGGTGTCTACTGTATTGCACTTACAGTTAATCATGCTTTCTGAGGCATGCATTCACATTGCTAATGTACGCACTTGTTGTTGTTGTTTGTCTTTCGGCTTTTTCCCTGTAAGGGGACGCCACAGCAGAACTCTGGTCCGCTAATGATTGGCAGTTAATTTTTTTATGAAACGCCAAGGTGCCAGCTCGACACCCATTTACGCATGCATGTCTTTGGAACGCTACCCAACCGTGGGGAGGACATGCAGACTCCACACAGAAGGCGCTCCCAAGCCAAGATGAGAATTGAACTGGAGAACCTCTTGCTCTGAGGTAACAACGCTACCACTGTACCACCGCAGCATCCTTCCTAATGTACACACTATTTAACAGAAATTCAACCCTTAAAATCTACTGTTACATTGATCGCAAAATATGTCCATATCATATGATATTGCAATTATAAGACAACTATGACATAAAAGTATATCCATATAGACACTAGCAGAGTAGAGGACAGTCATCTCTGATGCAGCTGTACCACGAGAAGACTATGATTGTATCATACTTAAGTGAATTTTACTTATGCACCACAACCTGCACTATAAACCATCTGGCTACCAAATGGGTGATTTATTTATAAAGTACACACTTTAATAAAGCATGTCGAAAACTAGGTATATATGTAGAGTGGTCTCTTTTGCTATTATTATACTTTTGTGCAGTGGGTATGTGTGCTATTTGTACACAAGTGCAAGGAAGATGTGATTCAGAGATATACCCAATGCAAATGTGAAACACCTGAAAAGCTGCAGGGCATATCATATGTAAATTAAAGCCTAATGAAATTTAAAGGAGAAATTATATGCAAATGTTATGCCTCTGCTATTATAATTTGCTGTGTTTTTTGAATCAGAGTGACATTTTGTTATTTAAATGCACATTGAAAAGGTAACATAAAAAGAGAAGATGTGTACTTCCTAGATATTTTTCAATCAGAGAAGATGCTTGATTTTGGAACTAGTGTTGTAGTACCCATGCGGAGCTCCTTGTTTCCATCATACTATAACCCATTGTATAAAGTGATGCTCAATAACCTTGGCAAAGGAGATACAGGTAATGAGTGGATCATTACATCTCTGAGGATCAGTAGATGCTTGACCCGTTTAGAGTGGCCAGGGAAATAATAAGGGCTGGACTGCAAACTGGAAACTGAGGAATGTACAGCCGTCCTATTCCAATGGATACCAAGTTATGTAGACCCCTCTTATACCTGCAGTGGAGCTCTTTTAAATATATAATGGGGCATGCTGGGCATCTCTCAGGCTTCTTATTCAAGCATACTGCAGCAGTTCTTCAACATACTATTAATCCAAGTAAATGAGCATACTTATTTCTGTGTCATCGTGGAACAAGCCACTGCTATGTGTGCCTTCCATAGAATGGAAGGACCTCTGATGCTGAAACGCAAACAAACACCAATCACAACCAAAGTGTCACATAGTTCACAACACCTGTGTGCCACCCAGCAACAGCCCCTAAGGCAAGACAATGTACCTAACACTTTAGTCATAGGTGACTCTATAGTCTGGCACACTGATGTCCCTCTCACCAGGTTGAACAAAGAGAAAATTACAGTCAGCTGCCTGTCGGTTGCCAGGATCTGCCACATAACGCATGCACTCAAGTCACTCCACAACAAGTACAAATATGACTCTGTCATTGTCCATGTTGGAGTGAATGACTTGAGACGTACCTCCCTGGACTACATGAAAGAGACATGGAAGAGCTCTCGGATCATGTGGCCCAGGCAGGTATGACCCTAGCCCTGAGTAGCATCTTGCCTTCGCCCAGAATGATACCACAATATAAGGACAAAATGATTGACTTCAACAATTGGCTAAGCTTCTGGTGTCATTCAAAGGGGATCCAGTATCTGTCTGCCTGGGACGACATGATTGACAGACCACGATGCTTTGCCAGAGATGGTCTGCACCTGTCACCCCTGGGATTCAGGTTACTGGCTAAGGCTCTTGCCACCCCTATAGTGCCTTTTATAGGCAAAGTTCAAAGGACAAAACCACCACTGTAACAGGTACAAGCATGCAAAATCTGAAGGTAATGCTACTCAATGCTAGAAGTCTAAACCTCAAAATGCACTCTCTCGAGGCACTCCTAAAAATGGAGAACATTGATATCTGTGCAGTAACTGAGACCTGGTTCAAGGCTCCAGAGAGCACCCCTGCAATACCAGGGTACAACTCTTACCACACTTTTCAGCCAACAAAGCAGGACCAAAACACTAAAGCTGGAGGGGTGCCAATATTCACCAAGGATATTCACACAACCAGGCTAGTTGCCCAACACAATACGTCTGAAATTCTCCAGGTGCAACTAACACTAGGAAGACTGCAATCCAAATTGTAGCTTGCTACCCCCCCACCCCCCCCAAACCCCAAAATTTCACTACACCTTTTTAATTCTTCTGGAAAATATTAAGACAGAACACCCTGGCTGAGCTTTAACTTTTTTCTCTGCCATTAAGAAGAAAAGCCTCTCATGT
Organism: Protopterus annectens; assembly: GCF_019279795.1. Taxonomy (NCBI): domain Eukaryota; kingdom Metazoa; phylum Chordata; order Ceratodontiformes; family Protopteridae; genus Protopterus; species Protopterus annectens. The sequence continues at coordinate 33,874,128 of NC_056736.1, read as the reverse complement.
ACCAACACTTTGCCACAATTTGCTCAACGGTCATAAATTCCAACGCATTCCACTAATCACTTCCCCCACCCCCACCTAGGGCTCCCTGGGCCTGGTCACATTTAGGACTAATGCAATGAACCCATGGTCTCAACCTACACCCACCTCTGACCATTCTTAAAATCCATTGAACTAATCTCCCACCCCATTAACATCCCAGTAAGGAAACCTCCATAAAAAACTTCTCCAAAGCCAACTTCATGCTACTCAAGTCAGAAATGACAAATTTCATGACACCCATGCAGACGGGAGCTGAAAGTTCAACTGCTGAATCCTACACTAAGGCACTGTACGAGCACATCCACTCATGCATAAATCGTGCTATCCCAAATAGAACCAAGATGCTCTCATCTCAAAAAAAGAAGTCAATCTGGTGGTCCCCTGCCATAAACAAACTTTACAACAAAAGGAAGAAACTGTTGCAGAAAAGAGGAAAATCCCAGGATGCAAAAAACTTCCTTACCAGCCTCAGTAAGAAACTGAGATCCCTCATAAAATCCTCCAAAGCTAGTTACGAAAATAAAATTGCCAAAGATTCCAAAGACAACCACAAGGCATTCTATAACTATGTCAAGAATCTAAATGGCAATGCTCAGATCTGCTCTGAGCTAAAACAGAATGGCATTAAATATACTGATCCCAAGGATATTGCCAATATCCTGGCAGATCGATTCAGTGCCAACATCACCCCCCTCTCACCCCCTAAATGGCCCATCTCAATACCGGAAGATTGCCAAATTCCGGTAATAACGGCCACACAGGTAAAAAAACGCACTATCCAAAGCTAAGAATACAGCATCCATGGGACCAGATGACATCCCGGGCTGTGTACTACATGAACTACAATATGAACTGGCACCTCACCTATGTGTCATGTTTAATCATAGCCTCACCTCAGGTTTCGTGCCCACTGAGTGGCACACAGCTACAGTTATCCCACTCCACAAGGGGGGGATCCACCTTGGATCCCAGAAACTACTGTCCCATCAGTCTGACAAGCCTTATCTGCAAGGCCATGGAGCGTTTTATCATGGAACTTATAAACAAAGATATTGGCAACCTTCAAACACTGGACCCCGCCCAGTTTGGGTTCATGAAGGGCCGATCTTGTCTCCTGAACTTGATTGACTTCTTCAAATCAGTCTCCAGAGCCATGGACAAGGGCAAGGTGGTCCACACAGCCTATCTAGACCTTGCCAAGGCCTTTGACACCATCCCCCACTCTGGAATCATAGATAAACTTACTAAGCTGGGCATTAATCCCTACGTCACCCAATGGGTTGCTAACTGGCTTACTGATAGAACCCACACTGTAAAATTAGCCGACTCCAAATCCAGCTCCAGACAAGTGACAAGTGGAGTACCTCAGTGTTCAGTCCTGGGACCGCTCTTGTTTGGCATCTGCTTCTTTGAAGTACAGGCCAACACTAAGGGACTCTGGATAACAAAGTTCGCAGATGACTGCAAACTGGGAACCATTATTGAATCCCCAAATGATGTGGATACTCTACAAAAGGGCCTTACAGAAATAGATGCTTGGTGCCAGAGCCATGGGCTCAAGCTCAATGCCAAGAAATGTATATATGTCCCCTTTGGGAAAAAAACATGTATCCGTGAATTACCATATAGGTTGCAGTACACTAAACACCGGAAGTGTGATAAGAGACTTAGGGACACAGGTGGACAGCGGTCTCACCTTCATAACCACATTGCCACAACAGTCAGGAAATCCTTCTATGTGGCACACATCATCACTAAGGGCTTTTCATCCAGAAAAAGGAGGTCATTTTCCCACTGTACTCATCCCTCATTAGACCCATTATAGAATACAATGCCCCGTATGGTATGTACCTCTCAAGACATCTGCAACAACTGGAAAGGCCACAGAAATATCTCACTAAAAGAATCACAGGCCTAAAGCAGATGCCCTACGCTGACCGCCTTAAAAAACTCCAGCTATACTCTGTTGCATATCGTCTACTCAGAGGCGATCTTTGCTTAACATACAAGGCTATGTCAAACCCAAAGCTGTTGGACATGCTACACATAAAGAAATCCCAAACCCTCAGAGCCACACGCTCCAGGGAGCTAAACCTTGTCATCACAATAAACAAAACATGCTGGAGGGATAGGTTCCTGACCCAGAGACTCCCCAGACTCTTGAATAGATTGCCCATACATGTCAAGCAGAGTGCCTCTTTGGTCCTCTTCAAAAGGAACCTTGACGATTGGATGGGAGAAAGGAAATTCATCCCAGGGATCACGTCAGTCACCCTGCTAGACAGGGGTCCAGGAAAGTAAATAGTGTGGGAAGAAATAGCCAGGGAATTGTTATGGCTAGGCTTGTATAGGCCCTAGGGCTGATAGCCTAGTACCAACCTATGATCCTATGAACCTAATGGCACAATTCTCTGAGGTACTTGATGCCAGTGATTGCTCCCATGTAGCTTTCAGGCCTCACCTGGACAACAGTGGAAGAGGTACAATTAGAAGAAGAATTACCATTCCATCAACTTTTAGATGATGGGTGATGTACACGCCTGTATTGCCAATGTATTTACTTAGTATGCTGGAAGTATCCATGATTTCCACATATGGCAGTCAAGTATACTGTAGTACAAAACCTCCTACATGCTAGAATACCACAAAAACACCTAGAAGGTAAATGTACTTTAAATAACTTTGTTCCTGTATACATTGAATATGATATTATTGGCTAACCACCCCACCTTCATGTGTCCTTCTCAATATAGTTTCCAGATGACACAATCTACTTACTCAAATCTTGAATAATGCCACCAGTCTATAATGCACATGAACTACAGAGAAGCACTTTTAACACCACCCTGTCCGAGATATGGATAGTCAATGATCAAGTGTTCAGTCTGCTGAAAGCTCATTTCTACTACTTGGGCCCTTCAGTATGACCATGCTACTATGTGCAGAATGTTCTTTGCCTGCTGCATTCTGCATAATATGATTCATCACTTATCTGGAGCACAAATGCTACAGTCCTTGACCAGTGATGGTAGGTCCCTCTATCATTTGCCTCATGAGTGACAATAGTGATGTTAACCTGCCAGTGGCAGCAGTACTGCAGCCCCTTAGTCAAGATTGTGCATGGTACACAGTTACAGATGCATAGATAAAGCAGCAATGTTTACCCTACAACTAAGGGCCATGCCATTCACTACATGACATTATAAAGTCACAAAGATAATACTCTACAACTAAGGGCCATGCCATTCACTACATGACAGTATAAAGTCACAAAGATAATACTCTACAACTAAGGGCCATGCCATTCACTACATGACAGTATAAAGTCACCAAGATAATACTTGTTGCATGCAGTATTACATGCAGTCTATGTTGTGAATTGCATGGTCAACTTAAACTGTTCATCATACAATCCTCCACACACCATAGAGAAAAATATAGGTAATATAGTTACAGCCATCAGCATTTGCACAGAAGTCAGTAGACTTAGAGACACAGGCTATGCATATCAGTATGGAGAGGCAAAGACTGGCAGGGGTATGAATCAGACAGTACCCTTATACTGCACATTAATCCTTAAAAAGGAATGCTGGTATTATGTCATACTTGTGTTAATAAAAATTGGTATTCTGATATTATATTTTATACAGTCTGGATGTTTTTCCCATTTTTTCATATTTTCTCTTCATTTCCTTATTTTTAATCATGTAGGTAAGTTCAAGTGTCTTCATTCCTCATTACTGATGACATGCAGTGGGTTAGTTTTGGCTCAAGTGTTTTACTGCTTGGTGTATTTTCTCCTGTCACTTTTAGGAATGATGTTGGATGACATATTTGTTACATAGCCTAATGACAGCCCTGGAGATGGTGCCACAGCTCAGGAACAAGTGCTGCCATGTAAACTTAATACAGAGTTCTAATGATGGCAAGTCCTACTTGATACCTACGGTGGCTTTGACAATGAGTGGGCAGTGCTGTGTGACACAGACCTTGAATGAGGGGTCATACTACATGATGTGGAAGTTTGGCAATACCTGACTGATTTTTAGGGAATCCACATTCTTGGAAACAGTACTGTCTTGGCCACTTAATTTACATTGCCTACATATCTACAGCACATACTGCCCCCCTGCCACCAGTTATGTCCACCTCTATTAGCAATGTGTATCTAGTAAATCCTTGCTAGTGTGCAGATAAAGCCTGACATGGATGCCATGTAAGTAACCATGTATGTCTGAAAATTGCCATGGCATTGCCCATTGCTGCCATGATTGACATATCCTGATGAGTTTACACATTTATATTCTACAGCACTGTAACCATCTCTACTTGACTGCCAGTGGCTGTAGCCTTTGCATGAACAATTTTATGACACATTTCTTGCTGCGCAGACACGGCTTTTATGTATTCTGCAGCACACTGTAACTGATGTCTTTGCCTGACATCACTGTGGGCAGACCTCACAGTGGATAATTGAATTTCTGGATTGTCATGTCTTCTTCCTAAAGTTCAACATGTCTGCAAGAAAGAGATGTTGAGCTATGAGGGGATTCCAAGCTTTCCTCATGATGCATTTTTGAACAAGTCTGTATAAATGAAGTTTGTAACAGACGAAGTTGTCACAGGACATCTTTAATCATGGGGGGGGGCTTGGATTTAATTAGAAAAAGCAGGTAAGGTTAGCAGTAAGTGAACTTGAATGGAGTAGGCAGGAAAGACTTAAGTAGGTTGGAGGCTATGTGATGAAATGAGGTAAGGTGGGGGGATGGGTTTTGAAGGGTTTTGAGGTGGGATTTGGTCGTTGGGGGTCACATTTGGTTTGACCTTATTGAAGCAGGATCACATCCCAGATGACCTGAGGTGGACTAAGGTAGGCCTTGGGTGGTTACTAAGATGGTTAGGTAAGTACAGTTCCCCTTTTTATCAGGAGTGGGAGGGAGGACTTATATATATATATATATAATTATTCCCCCCTTGGCTCCTAGGGCTTGCATGTGAGATGTGAATGTGAAATGGATGCTGAGGGTTTGGGGAACAAAACTAGCCCTTGTTATTCTCTGTTTATGTTGGGGGGGAGTTTCTGCTGTTTTGGTGGTGGTTAGTGGGCAGCGGGGATATGGCGCGTCGTTTTGCGGATTTCTCTTTGCTATTGTTGGCTGTTTGCATTGGTGTGCTCTGCTGGGGCAGAGTTGTTCTGGTAATGTGTTGTTTGATGTTCGTTGGTGGCTTGATGGCCAGAGGGGAGGAAGTGGGGCTTTTTGCAGGCTCCCCATTGACAGTTTATGGCTGTGGGTGGGGGTGTGCAGTTGTGAAGCATAATCTTGCTTCATTTGATTGTTGGTCATTGGTGGTTGCTGGTGGTGATATTAAAAATATATATACACACATATATATATATATATATATATATATATATATATATATATATATATGGATTCACTTTAGAAGCTTGAAATACTGAAATATCGAAATTCAGTATTTCGAGCCCATGAAATGTAATCCTGAAAATAACAAAACCTCAGAAGCACAAAATTCAAAATCTCGCAAATCAGAGATTTTGAATTAGCGCTTCCGGTGTTTCGTTATGGTTGTGGATTCAGGTAAGTGTTTATTTGTTAAGGGTTTTGGGTAGGGCCTGTGGTGTGTGTTAGTGTGTTGTGTTGCTGTGTTGTGTGTGCACGAGGAGAATGTAGCTTGTGTGGTGGTGTTTTGTGTGCATTTGTATGTGGTGCAACCTCGGAGTTAGAATATTTAAGTACGGGGGTGTGCAGGAGTGCTTGCTGCTTGAGTTTTCGTTGTTTTCACGTTTCGACCTTATAGCGTCGAAATACTGAATTTTGATATTTCAGTATTTTGAGGATATAAAGTGAATTGATATATATATATATATATATATATATATATATATATATATATATATATATATATATATATATATATAGATATACAAACAATAAATAATAAAATAAGTGGAAATTGTTGGTGGTTAGTGGGCAGAGGGGAGCCTGCATGCCATTTTGCAGGGTTCCCTGTGGTTATTAGTGAATGTGCCAGTTGATTGTTCTGTTCTTAGGTTTGTTTTTGGTTAGTGGGCAGACTGGAGGCAGCATGTTACTTTGTGGTCTCCACTCTGGCTGTTAGTGCTGTGTCGCGCATGTGCAGTAGTGCTGATGGTGTTAGGTATTAAAAAAAAAACTTGTAGCTTGATGGTGGTTGTGGGGAGTTTATGAATGTTTGGCTCACCTTTTCTAGTGTCCTTGTGTTTTCTTCTGTCCCTGGTATTAGTGTTGTGGGCAGAAGGGCCTTTTACTGGCCGCAAAGGGTAGGGTGCACATGCACAGTAATGACTGTGGCGTGCTGTACTTAAAATTATTAAAAAAAAAAGGGAAAAGGTATTAATAATTTAATATCTCTAAAGGTTTGAGTTGCAGGGGAAGATCGGTGCCTAGAGGCATGTTGCTTGGGGATTTGGAGTTAGGAATTGAGCTCCTCTTCTGTGTAATTAAATGTTTGTGTTGGTGGTAGTGGGTTGATGTTTTCTATGTGCCATTCACAGGCTTTCTGGCTGTAGGGCTGGCTGCACATGTGCGGTAAGCCCGGGAAGTATTAAAAAAAAGAGAGAATATTTTAAGCAGAGCTTTTTAGATGAGATGTGAGGTTGGGGGTTAGGGTAGGGTTACTTTGCTGTGTCTGTAACTTCCAGGGAACTGGGTTGGAGACTTGGCAGGGTTGATACCTTGGAAGGCTGGGTCTTATAGCTATAATAATAAAAAAAAAAAAAAAAAAAAACAGGAAAGGGAAATGTAATTGGGGGGAGGGGGGTCAGACTTAGAAGGTTAGACTATGTCATGTGTAAATGTTTTTTTTTCCTCAGACACGTACTTACAGTGTGTGTGTTTCTATTTTCAGGTATCAAGCGGAAGCGTCAATGCAGAAGTACAGGGTTTGAGGCAGAGATGGGCGAGTATTGTGGCCCAAGAGGAGGACCTGTTTCAGGAGATACAGAATGGAGAAGGGGCTACCAGTATGCAGGGTCCTAAGACTCAGAAGAGATAATAGATGGGGAGCAGTACATGAGCAACCAGAGCCAAGCGAGCAGGTCAGATGCTGGCAGTGGAAGAGAGAACAATGGAAGTTGCATCACCAGTATCATCACTTTCAGCTTCATCAAGTAATGGTTTACTAGTCTCTGTGGGGAGGGAAGTTGAGGAACAGGTAGCAGGGAATGAGGGCCACGGGTTGAGTGTGGGGCTACAAGGCGGGGTTCAAGGATGGCCCAGGGTCTCACAGGATGTTAGTGTGGTCAGGACTGGTGGCGTGGGGTTGCAGGCACTGGAGGGGAAGGATTTGTGTTTTGTTAGTGGAAGATATGGGCCCTTGTTTAGATGAGGTAGTGTCAGACTTTGGGACATGACCTGGAGATTGGTTGATGATGCAGGCTTAAGGGCAGGAGGGTGCAACATTCCTTTACACTCCTTATATCTCGCTTGCGGTGAAGGAGAAGATTTGGAAAGGGTAATATGCAGATATTTTTGAGTTAATTGATGTGGATGGGGTACACCGCTTGATGGAAGCTGAGAAGGCAAACGGGAAAGACCTCTTGGCAGCCTTGGCGGCATTAGGTCGCAGATGTGTGTGTATGTTTCGGCAGAGGACATAGGAAAAGTGGGTCCTGGGCTTTATATATTATATGACAGTGTGGTTGGAGTGGAATAATTCATTGGCCCTTCCATTCCTGGCCTATTTTCTGGCTATACAAAAGGCACAAAGGATACGGCCAGGTAATGCATGGCTATGGTATGATCAGAAGTTTTGCAAAAGGAAGGCTGTTGACAAATCCTTGCGTTGGGAAGTTAGACACCCTGATATCTGGTTGTTCACCATGATGGACAGCTTTGGATTGGGAAATAGAGTGGGTAAGCCAGCAGAAGGGGGCATCAAAGTATGTTGCGCTTTTAATGCGGGGAGATCTTCTTAAACAGGTCGCAGATTCTCCCATGCTTGTTCAAAGTGTATGGGTGCACATTCAGTAAGGGTGAGAGTCAGTTTGGGGGCCAGGCATCCTACTTTCCGGGTCAGAGAGGATGGATTGGGCCTCCAATTGGATTACAAGGGGTATGGGGCATGGCCAATTTTTGTGGCAAAAGGGGAGGGTCCTTTCTGGGAACTTGGGGGCACCTAGGGGACACATTCAGCTATTAATGTCTAAGTCCTGTGGGACTTGCTGGCATAGTATTTGCTGCAGGCAGTGGCTGGGGAATTGGTTGAGGGTTTATTAAAGGGATTTTCGATCAAGTCTAATTTTGTGGGTGATGGTAACGTGGGAAAAATTTGAAGTCAGTGCATGGGAGGGAGGATGTTCTGGGAGCTTTGATTGAGAAGGAGTCCCAGGTGGGTAGGTTGTTGGACCCTTTTGATAGTCCACCATTTTCTCAATTTAAAGTGTCACCTTTGGGTTTGGTTCCCGAGAAGAGACCGGGTGAGTTTCGCTTAATACATCATTTATCTTACCCTGAAGGCAATTCTGTTAATGATTTCATCCCTATGGAGGAGGCTAGAGAGACATATGCATCTCTGGATGATGTGGTTCACATTATTAGAAGTTTTGAGGACCCTTGGCTGGTAAAAGTAGACACTGAGTCGGCCTTTCATCTGTTGTCGGTTTGGGATGAGGATTGGCCATAATTAGGCATGGTAGTGGGGGATAGTTTCTATTTTGACACAGCTATGCCGATGAGATGTACAGTGGTGTGTTCCAGTTTTGAAAAGTTTAGCATCACCTTGCACTGGATATGGCAACAGAAGGTGGAGGGCAGAGAGCAGTACATTACCTAGATGACTTCTCGCTAGTGGATGAGGAGAAAGACAAGACACAGGTGGCAATGCATGCATTTGTGGGAATGTGCAAGATGTTGGGAGTGCCATTGGCTAAACATAAGCTTTAGGGCCCGAGGAAGGTGCTAGATTTCCTGGGGACTGAACGTGTTTGCAGGGCAAGGTTTATTTCATTTGACAGGGGAGAAGGTAATTCGACTACAGGAGAAAATATTGTGGGTGAGGTCTAAGAGTAAGGTTCGGGTGAGAGATGTCATGGAGTTGTTGGGGTTGTTGAATTTTGCTTACAGGGCAGTGCATTCTGGCTGTACATTTTGTAGGTAGGTGGCTTTTCTGTTTAAAGGAGGCAAAAGTAAGCACCACATAGTAAGGGTTAGTAAGTTAGCATGGGAGGACTTAGTTTTTGGTCACCGTTTTTACATCAGTTTAATGGGATCACATTTTGGCAGACAGACTGGGTAGGTCAAGGGGATTTACAGTTGTTTACAGATGCAGCTGGGGATCTGGGTTTGGGAGCATTTTTGTGGGCAATGGTTTTCAATAACATGGCCTCCTCAATGGCCTGAGGAATGAAAGCAGGATGTTGCCTTCTTGGAGCTTATGACGATTTGGTGGTATCAGTGGTATGGCAGGATCATTTAAAGGGTAGGAGGGTAGTGTTTAATTTGGACAATATTGTGGTGGTGAGAGTGTTGCAGGTTAAGACAGCTAAATTTGCATGATTGTTGTTGGTTCTTCATAAGTTCGTGTAACAGAGTTTGTTAATTAATTTTTCTTTTACAGGGGTGCATGTTCCAGGGGTGAAGAATGAAATAGCTGACAGCCTGTCACGTTTTCAATTTTTCAGGTTTCGGTAGGTGGCTCCAACAGCCGCAAGGGACCCCATGGTGGTATCAGACAAGATTTGGCAGATTGGGTAGCAGTGATCATTGGGTTGGTGCAGCAGTCGTGGGTGGTATCCACCAGGAAAGCGTATGGTAGGGCATTGTATGATTTTGATAGCTTTGCAACGCAATTACTGGAAGAGGAATGTGTGTGGTCAGAAAGTTTATTGCTGCATTATTTAGCCATGCTGAGAATACAGGGCAAGGCAGTAAGATTGGTGAGAGTGGCTTTGGCAGCAATTGGTGTATTTGCTCAGTTGGCCAAATTAGAGGATTGGACAAAGTCCTGGATAGATGGATGCATTCTGAAAGGTTGGGGTAGAGGGGAAGGCCCTTCTAGGGATAGGAGATGGCCTGTGACTACAGGGATTTTAAGAATGTTGTTAAAGGGTTTAAGCAGAGTATGTGGAAGCTAAGAGGACTATGAGATGTGGGATATGGCAAGTGTATGGATGCATGGTATTGCTTTTCGTGTGTCAGAGTTACATGGGTCATTGGTATGGGATAACATGCTGATATTCCAAGGACAGTGCACATTAGGATGAGGTCATCAAAACAGTTCCAGTATGGGGAGGGACATCTATAGTTTTGGGGGAAGTTAGGTCAAATGGATTTGTCCAGCAGCGTGATGAAGGAGACAGCGTGTGGCTAGAGAGGGTAGGGCAAAGGAATTAGGTTTTACATCAGTAGGTGGTAGGGCATTAACAGGGGAGCAGTTGAATTTAGTTATGGAAGGGCTCTCTTCAGTGTGGGCTTAGAGGGGGGGCACATTTTCTACTCATTCTTTTAGGTTGGGTAGGGCATCTGATCTAGCAAAAGAAGCAGTTCGATTGAAGTCATTAAGAGGGTGTTCAGTGGTCTTCTAAGGCATTTTGACTTATATTAAATAAGGTTTGGTATATTTATTTGTGGTTAATTTTTTTCTCTTCTCTAGGGGAAAGAATTGTCATTTTAGGCCATTCATTCAAGTATTGGGCAGCTAGGAGGGCTATGGTTAGGACCAGTGGCATGAATTTGGGCTTGCATTTTTTTGGATGGAAGGTTACCTGTCATGGTATTAGAGGGTTGATGTGGAACCAGATACTTCAGGTATTTACGATGTTACAGAGCCAGTTGGGGTTGCCTTGAATTTTGTTGATTCACCTAGTGGGGAATGGTTTGGGCATGATACTGAAGAAGCAGCTTATTTATCATATTTATGAAGATTTTTTTTAGCTTAAAGGAAGCTTTATCCATCAATGTGTCTAGTTTGGTCAGAGATTATTTTCAGGTTAGTTTGAATGGATACAAAGAATCTTTCTGCAATTGAGTGGGCTCAGAGGTGTGTTAATATTACGCTGACAAAACAGTTGAAGGGGATAGGGGTGCATACTATCCAGCACAGTGAGTTTGATGATAGAGATCTCATGTGGTATAGGGCAGATTGGATTTGCCTTAGTGAATATGGACTTTATTTGTTTAATTTAAATTTGGGGTTATTTTTGGAGGGATTAGTTAATGGGGTTTAGGTGTGAGGGGGAACAGCCCATGGGGCTGGTGGGTGGAGAAAAGGGATAGGCTTGCCCCTCTTCTGTTCCCCCTCTGGTGGATAATTGGTGGAAGGATTATGAGGTGTTGAAAGATTGATAATGACGGTGTTTTGGACATGGTGGTTTGGATTGGTGAAGAGATGCTGAAGGTGAGCAGTGGAACAATGACTTGTAAGCGCGGGGATAAGTGAACAAATGGGGGATGCTGCTTACTCCAAGTGTGAGTGGTTACACTGCCCTTATGGTTATTTATTTTATGTTTTCTTTACAAAGAATTGAAGTTGCATTGTCTTTAATAAAGTTTCATGCTTTTATCATCTATTATGTTATACAATAAAGGTCGTCAAAGGTCTTTTGGTGTTGGAGCGGTTTATTAAAGTTGAATGTGACAAATGAAGTTTGAAACAGACAAAGTTGTCACGGGACATCTTTAATGGTTGGGAGGGGCTGGGATTTAAGAAGAAGAAGCAGGTTAGGTTAGTAGTAAGTGAACTTGAAGCGAGTTGGCAGGAAAGGGTTAAGTAGGTTGGAGGCTAAGGGAGGAAGTGAGGTAAGGTAGGGGCTAGGTCTTGAATAGTTTTGAGGTGGGATTTGGTTGATGGGAGTCACATTTGCTGTGATCTTGTTGCCCTACCAGTCCATCCCATTTAGGTATTGCATTTTGGGCAGAGAAGAGGGACAGGCTTGCCCCTCTTCTGTTCCCCCTCTGGCGGATAATTGGCAGAAGGATTATGAGGTGTCAAAAGATTGATGCTGGAGGTGTTTTGGACTTGGTGGTTTCGATTGGTGAAGAGATGCTGAAGGTGACCGGTGGAACACTGCCTTGTAAGCGCTGGGATAAGTGAGCAAATGGGCGACGCTGCTTATTCCAAGGGTGAGTGGTTATGCTGCCCTTATGGTTATTTATTTTATGTTTTCTTCACAAGGAATTGAAGTTGTATTGTATTTAATAAAGTCTCATGCTTTTGTCATCTATTATGTTATACAATAAAGGTCATCAAAGGTCTTTTGGTGTTGGAGTGGTTTATTAAAGTGGAATGTGACAACTACTTATTAAGCTATTAATCTGTTTGACTGTGGGAAGTCCTGCCCATACACATTGTGACTGTTTTACTTTCTTCAAGTTGTATCATGGACATGATAGTAATGGCATCATCATCAACAGCAATCCTGTTGCCAGCATTGGTCTGCTGTGGTGTATGACAGCCTATCACTGATGTCTGTTCTGATGCTATACCTGTTAAAAAATGATAAATGTGTCAACCTATTCCTAAGTGATCACTGTTTGGTAAAAACTCTGTGGAAGTATTAGTAAAGGAAGAAATCAAGGACATCTGTATGTGCCATGTCATCTATGTTCCTGTACAGGTACTGTTACCGATGCTGAAGGACCAAGTGAAAAATATTTTAAATTCATATGAATTCATATGCAGATATTAATGTAGATATTCGTTGCATTGATGAATAAATGTCAAATTAAGACCTACCCTACAGCATTAATCTTCTATATTACCTTTATATGCAAGATGAAGCAGTGACAAGCAGCCATCATCTATTTTACCATGAATTCCACCAGTGCCATCATCCACCACATCATAGCCATCATCTTATATTGACAGCAAACACTCCATATCAGGTGTGAAACTTAAGGCAGTGGTATTCCCACTACCTGTGCTATTATGAGCAATCATATTCTACCTTGCTTTACTCCTAGCATGGGTCATCACAAAATTTGCTGTCTTCATACACTATACAAAGGTATAATTATTTTCCCAATGTTATTTTTGCCAGCCAGTGCATATTTCCTTGTCTTTGCTCAGTCTGCCTGTATGTGATCCCTTTTCACATCAACCTTTTCCATCTGTCTTAAGTACATCAGTGAGAATATGGTTCTCCTCAGCAGCAAAGTTATCTTTTCTGTGCTTTGCACCTAGTGTTGTAGCATCTTGTTCCTAAAACTAACAAATTTTGTATTACTACTGTAACCCTGCTCTTAGTGACCTGAAACAGAAGGATATACCTCTCTGCAGCAATTATGTCATATACTGCAATTTAAAACTTCCCCATAATTACTACTGCAACACTTTTGTTACTACTATCTTTGCAAGTTATTCCTTTGCATGCTATTGCTAGGTGCCAGTAGCTGTTACAGTGAGAAGACCTAATTGTAGCATATACAACAAAAATCTTTACTCAGCAATGTTACTGTACATGATAGAGTTCTCTCACAAGTACTCCAGAAGCAATTTCTTTACTATTTTCACTGCAGGAAGAAATATAAGATTATTTCCTCAAGTTTGTCTCAAACTACAGCTTTTAAGCTATTTGTTTTAATTTTGTCTCCTTAGCAATCTTTACAAAATCACAGTAACAAGCAGCATACAAATCTGTGACACTCATGACATTTTGGCACTTTTTTTATTAAGTTTACAAAGTTCATGTATGAATAGGTTAGGTGGCATACATATCTAATATTTGTATTACTGTCTATGAGTGTAAGTGTACAAAATGGCATACAAAAGTTTCCATGTTTGGGAATGTGTGAGTACAGGCAGTAGCTCAGCGTGGGTGGAGCAAGAGGGGTAACTGTCCTAGGGGCAAATACTGGGGGTGTGATCAGCTGAACCCAATCTTTCTTTAATACTATGCCAGCTTTTAAAAGCCAATATTGTATTTGCAATCAAACCTTGTGCTTCTTGTGTGGTCTAAACTGTAGCAACTGCATGCTACATTGTATGTATAGATTTAGGAAGGAAAAATCAAGAGCTGTTCTCCAAGAAGACTCCATCTGATACCAGAAGCTTTCAGGAATAGAAATGTTTGCCTCCTTTGCTTTAGCAGCATCAGTTCTATGACTCCTAGGGTGAGTAAGTGCTAAAGTACCTGAGGAAAAGATTCTCTTTGGTTTGGATGGTGGGGAGAAATTGCCCTAAAAGGAGGTTTTTATATCAAGTGCCAACTACATCCCTCCTATACTACCTTTAACACCAATGTGTCCTACACAATCTGTTGCTAAAGGGAAATGTATAGAGCCAGTTGTTGCTACAGGTTTTCAGAGACTGGGTCAGGAGGGGAGGTGATGGGGGAAATGAAGGCTGGCATAGTCATTCTAAAGTTGTAAATTTTCCTTGTATTGAAATGCTCCTTGTTTCTTATTGATCCCCTGCTTTCATCTCTTTTTGTTTCCTAGTTTGGCCAGAGTAGGGAGGTATTGCTTTTTTTGTTTTATATCATGAGAAAGAGGATCAGGGATTTTTTTTTTGGGGGGGTGAATAATCTTAAAAACACCTTAAAACCTTGATTAATTTCACTCCCTTGTCAAATTGTTTTAGGACCTTATTATAAGACTGCCTTTTAAAACCAATTTATGTAAAGCTGAATTAAAAATTTCAGACTTTATCTCATTGTAAAACTTTTGTTTCTGTACCCAGGCATACCATGTAAACAGTAGCAAAAGCAGCAGCCTTGGACACAGCGCCTGCACAATTGCACATGCTCCTTAAGGCATGTTTTGATGCTTGGAAAATGTTGGGACTAATAGAATTGAGATAGGCACTACCTTTAATGGGAAGTGAGGTAGCTAAGTCTCAATATGTGTATACAAAAATGCACAAATATCCACATATGGGTCTCATAGTAAGAATTCTACATCCCAAAGTGAGAAAGAAGAAATTCTCTTACGAAATCTGTTCAAAATCTTTCCCTCTTTATCCACTGGGAAGGGTTGAATGATACCAGATGCCTGTTCCCTCCAGGCGTAGAAGCTGATGTTGCAGCAGAATCAGACCAATGGTGAGAAAACAAGTGCCTGCTAATTTAAGAAACTTTGTAAAGCCTACCTGCTTTTTAAGGTCTGAAGGTTGTGAATATGGTTGTTACAGGCAGCTTTGTATACATCTTCTAGGGATGGCATTAAAGGAGGATTAAGCAATGAGGCATGTCCACATGCAACATATAAAAATAGCTCCTAAAGTCAGGGGGGCATCCATTTGTTCTATAAAAACACCTCATTCATTCTGGCAATAATCTGAGAAAAATAAAATCCCATCACAGCAGGTTGTGAGGACCAGGTTTCTTCAGTATCAGAGTTTTGGGCTTTAGAATTTTTAAGAGACAAAGCCCTGTCTGTCTCTATCAGAATCACTGGACACGTCTTCCTTTATTTACTGATAGTGAATTCTCTGTACCAAGAATGATTGTCTGCAGCAATATTTTGGCTATGGAAAGAAAATAATCTTTTTCTAGATACCTTGTTTTCAGATGAGCAATGTTTAACCTTTTTTTTCTCACAGGCATCTTCAATGACCAACTTGGAGAAAGAATATCTATCTCATCAAAAGGGCTCTTTTCCCAGGCACATCCAGCAGCAAGCCCCCCTCCCCGAAAATATTCATGCTGAAGTAAAGATGGTTTTCCCCATGCCCTGCCAAGACACTGGATCAGCTTGAATGTGTGGCTTACCCCAAGTTCATAGTAGCTGAAAGGACCACACCAGCAGTAGTTGGAGAGGTAAGTGGGTGGTCTGATGAATGACTGTTGACCACTGTAGTCACGCAACATTGGCTGAGGTGAAGACTGAGCCCATGGAGTAGGCAAGGGCTCTCTAGTAAGTTACATTTTTTTTTCTTTCTGGGAACTATGGAAATTGGACCAGTAGGAGTGGGGTAACTATCCATGCTATAATCAAGAAGGATATACTGGACGCAGTCAGAAATGCTAGAATGAGTCAGTTGAAAAGGAAGTTGTCAAATAGTTTGCACAAACAGCACACTTAAAGTTTTGCACACACACAATGACTCTAAAACATTTTAAAACATAAGCATCACACTGAATTTATGTTAGAAACCCATTTAAAATAAAATTAGTCTGACAGAAAAAAAATGTCAGGCAAGTTGCCACAGCATGAACACAAGCACTATAACACCTGTAGTTTTCCCTACCCAAAGAATCACTTCCCCACACACAAAGACATAGGGCAGGATTCACGAAGGCTTGCACGGAGTCTAAGAGTAGTGTAAGACTCCTTGCAGCCCTCGTGATCCAGAAACAGCCCAAAATTCCGTGTAAGAGACCAGCTAAAACGTCTCTTACACGGAGTGGGCGTGGATATGGTAATCACCTCACCTGCAGCCGAAAGGCATGCAAATGAGGTAGATTAGCGATCCAGGAAGCCCAAACCAGCCCGTGTAAGAAACATTTTAGCTGCAGAAATGTACTCAGTTGACAACTGAGTACGTTTCTGCAAATAACACAATGGAGCCATGTCAGCTCCAAATAAAGGGTGCATATGTGTCAGGCACCATGCCAATGGCCAAATATGTGGCCATTGGCAAGGTACCCTGATGGAAATTTGAGAAATAAATAATTTTTAAATGCAACACAGCCCTATGCAAACGGGCTGCGCTATATAAAACATAAAAATGAAGGTTATAAACCCACAAATGTGGGTTTTATGCAATACATGGATTTACAATGCAGGGACCAGCAGATCAAAAACAACATGGCCACCGTTTAGTGGTTGCTAAGGGAGGAAGCTGAGCCTAAGACATGTAACTAAGCATTAGTAGGCAATCTGATGTAAATGAGTGTTAGGATATTGAATCCCACTGTCACATAGCAAATGAGCACATTCTGAGTAGTGTAAGAGTTACATAAGGGGGAGGAACAGAGTAGGAGATAGGTGACATCACAAGGGGGAATGGCAGAAAGAAATGCAGTTCATTGGAGGTCAGTGTTACATGACAGATGTCAGACACATATCATGGAAAGAGGAGTGCCACAAGATAAGCATGGGAAAGTCAAGAAATGGAAGGTGTACACTGTTACTTACACCAAAGTTTCTTGCTGGGCGTGCATGCACACATGTGCGCACCATGAGGCGCGAGAAGGGCAGTGTACGTGCGCGTGTAAGGCAGACTGAGCATGTGAGAGCCTGTTGGCAGACTTGTAAGACTGTTTCCGCTGGTGTGTGCGTGTTTTAACCTGAATAAGAAGATTCTAAACTGTGTAAGCCACTGTGAGCGGGTTTCTGCTGGTATGTGCATTGCTCCCCCCTGAGGAAACAGAAAGGAAAAAGGAAGCAACAGAATTAGTAGGAAGCTAGCAGGTCATACTGCTGGAGCTAGCAGGTGAAAACAATTAGAAGCAGGCAATTACACATGCAGAATAGTAGACCAGCCAAGCACTTAAAACTCTGCAAACAGCAGTGCAGGATGTTTCTCTCAAGAGACACTGCAAGACAGGAGTAAGCTATTAGAAGTGAAAACTGAAAAAGCTGAACTCAGAGCAGAAATGCTAGGGGCTGCCATAGGTGTCATAAGGAGACATAGGCAACTTGCTGAGGGTGATGACAATGCAAATGGTGCCAGACAACCCACAGTGAGGAGACGGAGAAGAGTGTACAGGCCTAGGGTCACCTACCACGGGTTACATGAGCTGGAGATAGTGGAGCGCTATAGAGTGGACAGAGACTTCCTGCAGTAAATTGTCGAGCTGTGCAGGCCATGCCTCACACACAGAACCAACAGAGGGGAACCCATCCCAGTGGAAACCAAGGTATGTGTTGGCCTAAGAATACTAGCAACAGGTTCCTTCCAGAGACCAACTGGTGATATGATGGGGATATCACAGGCATCAGCCTCCAGGGTACTGCACCAGTTCCTGGATACCATGTCAGCACATGTCGGTGATCATGTATATTTCCCCAATGCCCGTGAGGTATTGGCCAGCAATATGCGTCTCTTCCAGCAAATAGCAGAATACCCTGAGGTAGTGGGTGCAATAGATTCCATGCGCATACACATCAAAGCACCAGCCGGTGAGCAGGGTAGGGCCTACATAAACCACAAGGGCTTCCCCTCCATCAACTGCCAGGTCATGTGTGATGCCCAGGGCATAATAATGAATGCATGTGCTGGCTGCCATGGGAGCTACCATGATTCCCATATCTGGCATTTGACGCAGCTGTACCAGACATTTGCCAATGGGGACATCCCACATGGACACCTAGTGGGGGATGCAGGTTATGCACTGGAGCCGTGGTTGATGACACCCATCAGAAATGCACAAACACCTGAACAGGAACGCCATAATGAGGCACACGCACAAACACGTAATGTAATAGAGCGTGTGTTTGGGCTGCTCAAGTCACGGTTCCGGTGTCTGGACACATCTGGTGGAGCCTTGCAGTACTCACCAACTACATGTACCCAAATTGTCATGGTATGTGCTATGCTACATAATATGATCTTGCGAAAACAGCTGCAGCAGGACCAGCATAGGGCCGGGCCAAACAGCCCCACACTATTGCCAAGGCCATCACCGGCAGAGCGTGACTCGGAGGAGGAACAACCTGAGCCTGCCAGTAGGCAGAAGGAGGTGTGCCCAGTATGCCCTGGCCTTGGCAAAGAGGCAACGCATAGCACATACACTTGCTCAGTAGGAACCCTGGGAATGATACCCCTCTCTGACTCACTCATGAAATAACAGGGATGCCTAAAATGACATAACCTGCTCTCAAACATGTACAGGGAGTGTAGTATGTGCATCCGACAGAGGCAGCCCTGCAGCACCACGTGAGGCATGAATGCCATGTGTTATGCAATGTAACACCATGTAGTATATGCAAACCTGATGACCCTGACTAACATCTTACCCTCACCAAGCATGATGCCACAATATGACGATGAGATGATCAATTGCAATAATTGGCTGAAGTATTGCTGTTAGTCAAAGGGGATCCAATGTTTGCCAGCCTGGGATGACATGCTGAGCATGACATGATACTCCACCTGCTAGGGGTGGTGTGCACCTATCAGTCCTGGCCTTATGGATACTGGCAAAGGCTGTTGTTACCCACAGCGTGCCTTGAATAGGTAAGGCTCAAAACACAAACCCACCTCCATAGGTATCACAAGGGATAAGAACCTAGATGTAATGCTACCCAATGCCAAAAGTCTAAACAGCAAGATGCATGCAGTCTAAACTCCTCCAGTATGGAGAATGTTGATATCTGTCCTGTAACAGAAAACTGGGTCAAGGCTCACAACAGCACCCTAACTCTACCAGGTTACACCTCATACTGTGCTGTACAGCCTCAAAACATGGAAAAAGCTACAAAAGGAGGGTGACTAGCAATAATTGTCAAGGATAGCCACATCCCCATGTTGGTACCACAACAAGAAGCAGCATGGATTAGCCATGGTCAAGTAACAGTGGCTAAACCTGCCTCCCAGTTTATAGCCTGCTACAGACTACCATCCTAACACCAGGAACTGCACTTGGCCTATGTTGGAATACATGAATATATCAAGCCCTGCAAACCACATTATATTAGGTGACTGAAAATACCCAAACATAGACTGGGAGCATTATTCTAGCTCCAACACTGTAGGACAAAAGTTACTAGAATCCATAAACCAAAATGTCCAGGAACAACGTACCACTTCCACAAGAGGGGTAAGCATACTGGATGTGATAATCAGCAACATGGGTACTGGATGACAAGATGAGAAGTGTATCCCTCACTGGTAAGACCAGACCATAGAGTAATCACACTGGATATACACATCCTGACCACAGTCCCTGGCCAGACAACCACAGTGAAAAACATGTGTAAAGCAAAAGTTGCACTCCTCCAAACTGATGTGGAATCCATTAAAGGCCCTGTGCAGGTGCAAAATATGGGCCACACCTCAGAACCTGTTATACAGGCATTCCATGAACACTGCCAGGAATGCATGGATTATGCAATCCCAAATAAAACCAAGACACAATGCCATACACGCAGGCATCTGGCATGGTGGACTCCAGCCATTACCAAACCATGCAAGAGAATGAGGAAGCTACTACATGATAGAGCAAACATAAAAGGGAAGTAATCACTGATCAGTAGTATGGCAATAAAATATGTCCACTCATACAATCCACTAAGGCCAGCTACAACAAGTTGAATCTGTGAATCTTGAGGCAATGTTACACCTGCCCCATGTACACAGACAACCCTCACATCCCCCCAAGAAATACAAATATATGTGAGAGATACAACCATTTATCCAAACCGGAGGCTGAGCTCTCTCAACTCAGTACTGTCAAAACTAGTCAGGAGGAGAAGGTAACCACACACACCACAAACCCAGTCTCGCATAGACCTATCACAACTGCAAACCAAAGACATAAACACAGAAAAACATTCCCAGAGGCCCTAATTACAAACACACCACATCAACAGAGATCTCCAAAGCATACACCCAAGCAACCACTACCTCCAAGCATAGCACATGCAACACATAGTACACAAAGCTGGTGTGCCAAACAGTCACAGGCCAGAAGGAGAAACAACATGCCTGATACAATTGTAATCGGTAACTCCATAGTCAGACACACTGCTGTCCCGCTCACCAGACTGAACAAGGGAAAGGGTACAGTAAGCTGCCTGTAGGCTGCTGCAATACGCCACATAAAACAAGTACGCAGGTCATCCCAAAGCAAGTAGAAATATGATGCAGTCATTGTCCATGCTGGCATGAATGACCTGAGATGTACCTCCCTGGACTACATGAAAAGAGACATAGATGAGCTCTCCAATTATGTAGTCCAGGCCAGTATGACACTGACCATGTGCAGCATCCTACCCTCACCAAGAATGATGCCACAGTACAAACACAGAATGATCAGCTGTAACAAGTGGCGCAATTACTGGTGTCATTCCAAGGGGATCCAATGTCTGTCTGCTTGGGATGTCATGCTTGACAAGCCACGCTGCTGTGCCAGGGATGGCTTGCACCTGTTACCCCTGGGCATCTGGATATTGGATAAGGCTCTTGCCACCTCCATAGACCCTTCGTAGGCAAGGCTGAAAAGACTAACCCACCTCCCTAGAAAACATAAGTGGAAAGAAACATAAGGGTAATGCTGCCCAATGCCAGACATGTAATCCTCAACATGCATGGTCCCGAGGCCCTCCCCAGTATCGAGAACATTGATGTCCATGCAGTGACAGAAACCTGCAGCAAGGCTCCTGAGAGCACACCAGCACTACCAGGTTATACCTCATATCATGCATTATGGCCCCAAAACCTGGACCAAAACATAAAAGGAGGGGGAGTATCCATATTCAGCACAGACACCCACACTTCCAGGTATCTGACAATGCACAAAGCATCGGAGACCACCCATGTGCAACTAACCATAGGCAAAACTGCTGTACAGTCTGTAGCATGCTACAGACCACACTCTCACAGACAGGAACCCCACCCAACCGTCCTGAAGACACTGGACAGTATGAATGTCTCACCAAATACCAAACAAAGTACTCACAAATTGCCACATAGGTGGTAATCCATTATGTATGGAAGGAGTAATCAGGGACCTAGGGACACAAGTGGGTAGTAACCTGTCATGTGACACTCACATTGCCAATGTGGCTAGGAAGACTGTCTATATTGGACACCGTATCATGAAAGGAATCACATCTACGTCAACAGAGGTCATTGTGCCCCTATACTGTTCTCTTATCAGACCCATAATCTAGTACAATGCCTCATTTGGGATGTACCTTACCCGACACCTGCAGCAGTTAGAAAGACCTCAAAGGTACCTCACCAAGAGGATAAAGGGTCTCAAATATATGTCTTATGCTGCCTGGCTGTAGACACCCCAGCTGTATGCAGTCACATGCTGCCTACACAGAGGCGATGTATGCCTGTTGTACAAGGCCATGTCCAACACAGGAGTAATGGACATGCTTCACCCCAGAAAACCCAAATCCATCTGAGCTGTGAGAGAGAGAGATGTCAACCTCAACACATAATGAAATAGGATTTGCTGGAGGGACAGATACATAACCCAGAGGCTCCCTACACCCCGGAACAGAATCCCACTCCATGTTAGGCAGAGCCCCTCACTGACTCTCTTCAACAGGAATCTTGCCAAGTGGATGGATGATCGTAGATGTACAATGGGGGTCTTCACTGTGTCACGGCCAGACAGAGGCACAGTAAAGTAAATCATAAATGGCCATAATATTCACATAGCAAGGGGTGGTGAAAGCCACACACACTCTGGCTAGGCTTATAAATGCCCTAGGATGGATAGCCTAGTATGAACCTATGAACCTATGAAGATACAAATTGTACAGGACACTAAGGATAATCACAAGGCTTTCTTAACTGATGATAGGAACCTTGTTGGGAATACACAGATATGCTCTGAATCACTCAGATATTACAAACAACATACCAAACACACACACATATTGCCAACATCCAACCTGACAGGTGCAGTGCAACCCCCCCCCGCCCCAAAATGAAAAATATCTATCCCAGCAGAGTGCTGGCCCCCTGACATTACAGATGCTGAGGTAACAGCCAGCATCTACAAAGCAATACACACAGCATCAATGGTATGAGATGGTGTCCTGGGCTGAGTCCAACATGGATTCCAAGAAGAATGGAATGCCAGATAACACTACTGCTCAATGTCAGCCTTACCACAGGATATGTACCCAAAGAGCAGTGTACAACAACAGTGGTCCTTCTCCACAAAGGTGTTGCCTGAATGGATACTGCAAACTACCACCCCAGAATTCTGACAAGCTTGATTTGCAAAGCTATGGAAAGGATCAGCATGTACCGCAGACATAAAGATATTGGGGACCTACTGACACTGGACCCTACCCAGTGTGGCTTCCTTAAGTGCAGATCCTGCCCCTTAAACATGTTTGACTCATTTGAAACAGTCATTAAGGTCATTGATGAGGGGAATGTGGTCCACACAGCCTAGCTGGACTTTGCAAAAGGCTTCCATACAATACCCTATGTGTTCATTATAGATAAGCTCACCAGCTTAAATATACACCCCTATGTCAGTAGAGGGGTTACAAACCAGACCAAGGACAGAACTGACATGGTCAGAAATACTGCAGCTATGTCAAACTACAAACCAGATATAACTGGCATCCCACAAGGCTTGGTCCTGGGACCTCCCTTGTTTGGTATATATGTCCGATAGGTACAGGCCAACATGGAAGGACTGTGTCTGAACAAGTTTGCAGAGGACTACAAACTGGCCACCATATCTGACCCTCCAGTTGACACAAGCATCCCACAAAAGGGCCACATAAATACAGACAACTGGTGCCATAGCCATGTCAGCAAGCTAATTGCAGAAAAGTGTATAGTCAACCCCTGTGGATATACAGTATGTGCCAACCAATTACCACATAGGTGTTAACCCATTAAGTACTTAACATGTAATAAGAGACCTGGGGACACAAGTTGATAGATATCCTGCATTGGACAAGCATGTGGCTGTAGTGGTTACAGAAACATACCATATACCTACCTAATCATGAAGATTGTCAGATCTAAATCAGGGGAGGTCATTGTGGCTCTGCAGTCATCCTTCATCAGTGCCAAAATTGACTGCAATGGCCCCTGTGGGATGTACCTCAGCAGACACCTCCATCAAATGGAAAGACCCCAAAAGTACCTCACCAGAAGTATCAAAGAGCTTGAACAGATGCCATGTGTTGCCTGATTAAACAAACTACAGCTCCACACACTGCCATACTGCCCGTCCAGAGGCAAGCTGTGCCTGATGTATAAAGCCATGTCCAAGCTGGAATCAATGAACATGCTGCACCTTGTACAATCTGAATGGCAGTGAGCTATGCACATGAGAGACCTGAACCCCAGCACTGACATACATAGGGCAAGCTGTACTGAATGATCCATAACACAGAAGCCACCCCCACTCTTGAGTAAACCCCCAGTACAGGTTAGCCAGAGAGTCACTCATCGACTCTCCTCAAGAGGAATCTTGATGAGTGGATGGGAGATGGTAGGTTTTCCCTGGGTATCACTGTTATGTCATGGGTAGACGGAGGCACAGTATACTAACCATGACATATGCCATGGCAAACTCCAGTTACAATGTGTGTCGAAGGACAAACACACTCTCTGACTAGCATTAGAAATGGCCTAGGGCACATTGCTAGTGTTTGTCAATGTCCACCTATGTTGTGGAATACACTACCAATGTTGGATAAGCCTGGTTTAAGTAGTTCATATCTGAACATAATGCAACATGGTCATATGTGCGCAACTGGCCCCTAACCAGTCTGTTGTGCTCACTATGACAATTTAAAGCAGTGATAAGACTAAAGCCCAGGATACTGTCCACCACAGTGAAAGTACTGAACCAGTACACTATACGGTACTACAGTGTTAGGTCAGTATGAAAGGATGTTGACAACTGTATGCAAAGTATCCCATGCAAACCCTGCAGGCACAGTATAATCCCTGTTGTGTTCAGACACAAAGCAGTTGGACAGTAAGTACACAACATGACACACAACACACAACCATAAACGTGAGATATTGTTGAAGTTCACACTCATCCACAAATGTGGTGGACTGCAGAGTTCAACATATGGAAAGCTCACACTGGGCATGCTCACCCACTTTGATAAATGTGACATATGTCAGACAACATGCCATGGACAGCCTGAACTGGGCATGCTCACACACTTAGGCCATATCTCAGTTTAGCAGTTGGCCACACATATCTGGTATTTGTACATGTTATGCCAGGAACCAACCACATTACAGCAATCTGCCCAGTGCACACAGTTAAATGACTACAAAGACATAAGTGATATAGTGGGTCCCTCTCATATTCAAACATTTTCCACAGATACACAAGTTGTTCATAGAAACAGGGAATGCTATGGCAATAAAGACCTGCAAACAGTATATCAGCAACAAATATTGTGCATCTGACAAGTAAACATATGGGTGTAGAGGTCAATACTAGGCTGTTTGCCCTAGGGAATGAAAGCTTAGCCAGAGTGTGCTTGGCGTCTGCCTCCCCAGTACAGTAGGCTAGTGTGCCACTGTAAAGTAGGTCACATAAGGCACCGTTTGAGGCTAGTGTGCTGTGCCTCCGTCAAGCAGGGACACAGTGGAGATCCGAGGGGTTGAATTTGCTATGCCACATCCATGTTGGTGGTGTGTGCTGGAAGAGGGTTGGTGAGGACCTCTAACAGTAAGTGGGTGTCAATAACAGACTGAGGGGAGCCTTATCTGCAGTGTCTGGACAATTTCACTGTCAACACTTTGTCGTTATGATTATGAGGGATTGAAGTGTCATGCCAGCACTGTTCAGAGATGTCCTCCTTCTGTGGGCTGCTGCTCTGCAATGTATTAGCTCACCCCATCTGTTGGACAGCTCATATATGGCTGGTGTACACCTGACAGGTGTCCTGTTGTGGAGGAGTCATGGGTATATTTGGCATAGCATGATCAATGCAAACCTTCCACATGCTCATAGAATGCAATTGTCAAGGATTATGCAGAGTGGCCTGTATACTCCCCCAGCATGGGTCCTTTGAAGTCTTCCACCCCAGTCTTCACAAGTGCAAAGTCTGCTTTTGATAAATACTCTTTGTTTGCAGTGACAACCTTGCCTGGGTGTGGGGATGGGATATGGATGTCCAGGGAAAGGTGGGTATGGTCAGATATCAACAATGGTGGTCTACCTCTGGTGTGGAACAGTGCGTACCCATGTTACAGATGGTCAGGAGCAATATGTATTCCCCCTTGTGGCTGTGGTGAGTGATCCTGCCATAGCACATGGACTCACAACTTGTAGTGGCTGTAGGGTAATGTTGTAGAGGCCTGAGTAGTTCCCCACACACAATATACCTGTACCTGACATTAACAACTTGAATGGTGTATGTGAACACCGTCATATCTTGGCACTGTTCCCAGGGAAGCAAAGTGTGTGTCCTGGATGTGGGAGGGGTGGTGTGAACTGGTTGTGTTGTGTGTTACAGGTCCTGTGGTCACGAAGCATGGTATAGAACATAACCTGCCAGTGCTGATGTGCATATCTGACCCTGAAGTAGGTGGCTGCACATGCATATATATGCTATCCCCCACCTGACAGGTAGTAATAGATGTACATACCTCTGTACAAATAATGATGTCAGCACCCTATAATTACTGCAGGTGCAGAACAGGTGCCCAGTAATTCGGATAGTCCACTCTGCTAATGCGTCTCCCTCAAGTGTCATAATATAGTTAGGTAGGGGTTTGAATCCTGCAAATGCTCAGTGTGTGTGTGTGTATTTGGGTGAGGAGGGTTGGTGTGTGCAATTCTGTGTGAAAGAAATGTCCCTTTTGGCAACTAGGAGAACACACTACAGGATGCACAATCCCCTTTCTAAACACTGATGATGTCAGCACCCTATACGTATAGCAGGAGAAAGGAAACCTCCCAGTAATGCGAATAACATGCTCCGCTAATGCATCCATCTCAAGTGTCATAACATAGTTAGGTAGGGGTTTGAATCCTGCAAATGCTCTGTGTGTGTGTGCAATTCTGTGTGAGAGAAATGTCCCTTTTGGCAACTAGGAGAACACATTACAGGATGCACAATCCCCTTTCTAAACACTGATGATGTCAGCACCCTATAAGGACAGCAGGAGAAGAAAAACCTCCCAATAATGCGAATAGCGCGCTCTGCTAATGCGTCCATCTTGAGTGTCATAACATAGTTAGGTAGGGGTTTGAATCCTGCAAGGGTGGGTGTGGATGTTGGGAGGTGTGGAAGTAGGGTGTCTGCAATTACATGTGTGAGAAAACTGACCCTTTTAGCAACCAGTACAACACACCAGCTGCTGCATATTCCAATCTCTACACAGAGATGATGTCAGCACCCAACAAGTACAGCAGAAGAGGGCAAATCTCCCAGTAATGCAAATAGCACACTCTGTTACTGCGTCTCTCACTACTGTCATAGCACAGTTAGTTATGGCTTTGAATTCCACAAATGTCACGTGTGTTTTTGTCACACAGAATGCCCATGTGTGTGGGTTGTTGTTCACAATAATGCATGACATCAATTAAACCAGTAATGGCAATGCACACAGATGATGTGTGTGTGTGCCAAATACACATATATACCTGTGACCTTCAATAGTTTCCATGTCTGACGCCTGCCACATGTGAATACATGGTATTTGTACTGGATAACATTATGACTGTGGTTATCTGTGCGGGTGCTGCATGTGGTATGTGTATTTACAGTGTGAGTTGTATATGGTATCATCCTAGTGGCGAGGGATACACATCTGGTCTGGGGCATATAGTCTACATGTTGGTGATGAACAGGTGCTGCATGTTTTCACCTGTTGTGGGAGTGGTAACAAGTTGTTCCATAGCAATGCAGTGACTACATGCTAGGAATCTTTCAGCTAGGGTGTTTTAGCTACAGTAATTCACCAGCATTCAGTAATACTTCAGCATTCTTGGTGAGGGTATGATGCCAACCAAGGTCAGGGTCATACCAGCCTGTGCCACATGCTCAGAGAGCCCTTCTATGTTCCCTATCATGTAGTCCAGGGAGGTACATCACAGGTCAGCCATAGTGGCATGGACAATGACTGAGTCATATGTGTCCATGCCTCTGACTGACCTGTATGCTTGTGTTATGTGGTGGACCATAGTGCCCCATGGGCATATCACTGTGACCTTCACCTTGTCCAGCCAAGTGAGTGGGACCTCACTGTACCGGACAATAAAGGTACCTAACACAACTGTAGCAGGTGTGTTGTCTAGCCGTACAGGCTGTGACTGTTTGGCACACAAGATTTGTGTGCTATGTGTTGCACGTGCTGTGTTCCGGCTTAACATATGCCTGTGTGCCAGCTGCAGAGGTGTCTGCTGCTCAGGCAGGATGCTATTCTGAGGCTCCATGAATGCCCCAGTGTGTTCATGTGTTTGGATTGCTGTCAGTGTAGGTCTACATCAGACTGGTATTGTAGTCACTGTAGTATTTCATGCCACCTGACAGGTTATGCCAGTACTGGGTTCAGAGTGCTTAGTCCACAGTTTGGCTATGTGGTTGCATTTCACACATGTGTTGTACATCCATGTGTAGGGGAGAGGGTGGACTGTGTACATGTGGCAGCTGTGACATTGCCACATGACTCACATATTCCACAACTGTACCCTAGAGGTGACTGACAAGTGACCTTTGCACATGCTACCATAGTATTGTGATTGCCATGGTGATTAACAGCACATAGGACCAATGGGGACCAAGGTACAGAAGGTGAGTATGTGAGGGTGTAGTGCCCGTGATTAGTTAGCACTGGCATATATGACTGCTCACATGGTCAAATGCCAGGTAAGTCATATGCAATGTGTCACAGGCAATGTACATGCGAACAGGACAAACAGTGACGTTCTGCCAAATGAGACATGGACATACATATAGTAAGCTATGCAGATGTCACTAGGAATCCACAGAAGCTCTGTAAATCTGCATTGCAGGTGGAATCAGTGTTCCAGGGTAACTGCAAGCAAACATGCATGCAAACAAAGCTACAGTAAGCAGAGTTGCATGTAGTCCATTGTACAACAAACAAGCTGTACCACTTCCAGTAGGTAACAGTGCAAATATGCAGGCACTATACACATGTACATGGAAATACACAGGTCAGATGACCAGGGTCCAGTCTCAGCACACACAAGTGTACAGACCATGAACCATCAGGATGTACAATAACCAGATGGAAACCCAAGTCCTCACACCTGCAGTAATACACATGTCAAATAAGAGACACTGAGCCTTCACTCAGTGGTTCCATACTTAGTAGGATGTATGCTACTTGTCCTGCCACCACAGTATCCCTGACATTTATGGGGATTCTCCCACCTGTGAAAGTTAGTTTTGTGTGTTGGGGCTGTCTAGCATGGTAGGAGATGTGAGCTTGCAGTGCTAGGGTGCTCCTGTGTGTCCTGTACCAGTCATGTAGTACTGCACACATATCAACATTCTCAAACATTTGCATTGCAGAGTCCAGTGTGGGCAACATGCCACTTTCAGTTTACATGTCCATCACTGCGTATCAATACTTTCATTACCTTATCCCCTGTGCTACCTATGTATGTGGCCTTCTGTTGACATCCTTACCACCAGTATGCAAACATGTGCAGATGATACACTATGGTACTTACCATGGGTGTAGACAACAGTACAAGACGATCATACCCTTACTGCATCAGGCATGCTGAGATATACCCACAATTATATCAGCACACAGTACTGTTAACAACATGATACTATTACTACACATCTATGTAGTCACCCTGTGCATCAGCAACATGTTAACCTATACCTGCACAGATGTTACAGATTGCAGGTGGTGGCACAGTTTCATCATATGCACAGGGTGTGAACTTGGTATGCCTGAGTCTGCCACTGATACCACCAATTGACATGTAAGTGTATGTGTGTTGGTGAGGGACAGCAGTACAAGGTGGGGCAATGTTGATGCAGTGTGTGCGTGTATGCAGTAGCCCTAGGTGTTGTCAATTTGCATGTGTGTATGGATGCACACAGTTCCACTTCATGGCTGCCATATACCGGTGTTTGTGGACAGCCACAGACTGTACCTGCCAGGTCATACAGATCAGCGTCTCTGGCCACGGACATGGTACCTGTGCCTTGCAGGGGTGCCATGGACCGTATCTGGTACCAATCCAGACTGGGTACTGTCATCAGAAGCAGGTGTTTATTGACTAGACACAGATCCCTGTTGGGCCTGTCCAGAGCCACGTGCATGTGGTCTCCTGGGGCGGTCTGATGACAGCACAGACCCAGCATTGCTAGGGCTGATGCTGGCACTATGGGAGGCAGCCGTGGCCCTGTTGTCGTCCGCGATGACTGCCAGCTGCTGCTGTTGCTCGTATACTCCTACATCGACGCCTCAACCATCCACCATTGCCCTGGCTCATGGACATCTAGTTGTGGAACTGATCTAATATGTCCCCACAACATCTGTCTATGACATCGGTGAAATTAAGGATGGCAGCCGCAATGTCATGCATACTGTCAGTCATGGCTATGCGACATGCTGTCAGCTCCCTCAGACCCTGTCTGGTGTACCGTTCCATATGTGACTGTGTCTGCATGACTGCCCGAAACATAGCTGAGGTTGTAAGATCTCTGTGGGCACGTCTGACAGGGGCAGTACACCCACGGATGCTCCCACGAGAACCCCTGGACATCTGTCTGTGTGGTACCATCTCAGGGCCATGCCCATGGCTGCTGTGTGGGGAAGCATGTGCCACAGATACCACATTACCCTGGTCAATGCCCACTGTATCCTGTCCATCACCTAGAGACATTGGTGACAAAGGATGTATTGGCAGGATGACTGTGCGCATTGATGGGGTTGACAGCTGTGTACTGTCAATAGGCTGACCAATGACGGACCCTGGCACACCTTCCTGTGCCATTACACATATGTCATCATTATCAGTACCCGGGGCACCTGATTCAGGTTCCCTGCTACATGACACCAGAGCAGCACCAGAACCTGTGGGAGGGAAAAAGGAAACACAGTTTACAATGTCTACACAATGATACCAGTGATGCACACATGCACACATGCACATGTGCACACATGCACACATGCACACCTGCACACACATGCACACATGCAAACATGCACAGGTGCACACATGCACACATGCACACAGTTGCACACAGTTGCACAGTTGCACACAGTTGCACACTTGCACACTACTCAGTATGCGAGATATCAAAAAACAGACAAAGACATACCTGCATGCATACACAGAGCACTACTAAGTGAGCCTAATATTACTATTACTATCAAGACTATTAAAGGTATTGTTAATACACACTAACCAGCATGGATAGGCTGCATTGCTGTTACACTGGAGGGACCTGCAGAAGTGAGGAAATTAATGTCAGTGGGCACAACTTTGCCATTGTTACTGAGTATGATACAGGTCAGTAGTACAACAGTTGCCTTTCACAGGTCAGCTGCTGATATTGAGAATATCACACTTGCACATTAAATACTATGATGACAGCTACAAACCAAGGACACACCTCACACATGCATTAACTACCAGTGTACACAACAGTCAACTATACATATGGCATATTACCTGCACGCCAGAGTCTTGGTGCTGTGTGGCTCCAGCCTCCATCATAATGCAGGTCTGCTGCTGTTGTTGTTGTTGGTGGGCAGGAGCCACAACACTTATGAATTGTCCCTCCAGTCTGGTGAGTGGGGGATGTGTAGCCACCCCACCACCTGTGGCAACCTGTTGCCTGTGGATATCTGACACACCCTGACGGACATTTTTGATTAAATCACTGCAGTGATGTCGTACCTGCTCATATGTCCTATTATGCGTGCCTATGTCATTTACCCGACGGACCACGTCTTGCCACAGTGCAGCCCTCTCCTGCTGATTCTGGCTGGTGTGGGAAAAGAGTATTGCATGCTCTGGTGTATTTCCTCATCCTCAGCTGCAGAGTATGCTGGATTGCGCTGGTGAGCCATGGTCCTGAAAAAGGAAATAAAATGATATCAGCAAAATATGTTAGCAGAATTTGCCACACATACTACACATGCTACTCAACTGTTGTGATACAATATATCTCACATATATAGCATCTGTCTGTCTATTGGTGGATACACATGTAAATGGCCAGGTATCAGTGCTCAGCCAACAACTGTGCAACAGTACCTGGCACACTCCATACGACATACTACCAAACCCCAGCAGTCAGAACACTGATTCAGGTCCAAAGCACCTCCTCACTCTGGGGGTTTGTATCGAGGTACTGAATGGGGTACATCATCAACTACTGTGAGCTGACCACAAACTAATGGCCCTGGATATACATATCCCACCTCCACCACCAGCAGAAACGACTACAGTGAATAACATTTTAAATGCAAACTTTACACTTCGTAAGACTGAGATGGTATCCTTTAAGCCCATTGGGCCAGTGGAAGCCACAACCCACAATGCTGACTCCTTCACAAATGATTTCTACGGACATCTCCAAGAATGCATGGATCATGCAATCCCATGTAAGACCAAGACACTCTCCACAAAGGGAAAGCATCCTGTCTGGTGGACCCCAGCCATAGACAGATTGTATAACAAAAGATGGAAGCTACTGCAAGACAGAGCATAATTCCATAAAGGGAAGGCATGTCTGATCAGCACTAGTAAAGAGCTATGTTCTCTCATACAAACATCCATGGGCAACTTTGAGAGGGAAATCACCGGGGACACTACAGATAACCACAAGGCCTTCTTCAGTTATGTTAGAAACCTGGTCAGAAACCCTCCACTATGCTCATAGTTAGTACACAACAACAAATAGTTCATTGAACCCACAGATATTGGCAACATTGTGGCAGACAGGTTCAGTGCAAGTTTCCCCCCTCCCTCTCCCCCAAACTAAGACATACTTATCCCAGCTGAATATAACCTCCCTGTCATTACAGATATCCAGGTGAGAGCCGCCCTCAGAAAAGCTAAAAACACAGCATCAATGGGACCCGATGGTATCCGCGGTTGCATGCTACATGAACTCCAAGAGGAGCTAAACACCCATATAGAAGTGCTATGTAACACTAGCCTGACTACAGGATATGTACCTGTACACTGGCATACAGCGGCAGTGGTTCCACTCCACAAAGGAGGCACCTCTACATACCAGTACAATACAACACAATACAATACATTACAATACAATACAATACAATACAATATGTTATTGCCCCTGGGACTACAGCAGCATACTGTTCTGCTACCCTGACCATTGTGACACATGTGATGTGATGGTACCTGCTCCTGTCAAACAGTTACACAGGGTGATTCATATGGCATATTACCTATCTGACTAACATTCAGCAGTGTGCTTCTTAACGCTGTGTGGTTTATTACAGGGTATGTCTTATCTGTGGGTAGGAACCTGTACCTCCACCATGTGCTCTCTACTGCGGTGTCAAGGATGACACACAGCGGCCATTTAGGTTGTGGATGGTGTGAGGTGTTACTATGGTTGTTGGACATCTGTCATGGGTGTGACTTAAGTATGTAAATCCAGGAGTGGTAACCTCTATGTGGGTGGTATGTGTGTACTCTGTGGTGTTGTCAGTCACTGTGCATTAGTAATGTGTTTGAGTGCATTGTCACAGTGTTGTGCATGTCACTGTGTCCTTCTCCATATCTGTAGCTGTCATGTGAGGTACATACCGTGACAGCCATTGTGTGGTGTGGAGGGGTACACTGACCTACATGTCCATAGCTGACACTGCTGACACATACCATGTGAAGGTATTCCAGGAATTGTATGCCACTGTGACTATCATTGGGGGGACTATTGTACACATTTATGATCCTGTTCACTCCTGACACATGCAGTGGTGGGCAGCCAATCACATATCTGGTGTTTACTGGTGTAGGTGATTTGAAATGGGGTATGGTACTCCAGTTTCGACACTGGTGCTCACTCCATGCCTTTGTCACCAGGCACCTGTTGCAATACATCTGTACACACGTGCCTCACTCAGAATATATATACATCTCTCTCTCTCTCTCTCTATATATATATATATATATATATATATATATATATATATATATATATATGTATATATGTATATATATATATATATATATATATATATATATATATATATATATATCTGTATACATATACACATATATATATATATATGATGTACATATATTGCTATAGATATGGAGAGGGGGAGTGTGACAGAGGGTGAGAGTGACAGAGGGGTTGGACAGGGGAGTGTGAGATCATCATATACAGTGATATCTGTAGATAGTCAGATCTGTCTGTCTATGTATATGTATCTACATATATCTATATCTGTATGTGTGTATTACATATATATGTTTCTACATATTCTATATATCTATATCTGTATGTGTGTATTACATATATATGTTTCTACATATTCTATCTATCTACATCTGTCTATGTATTCCTACATCCCTCTCTATCTATGTATACATATATGCATATTATATATATATATATATATATATATATATATACATACATACATATATTGACATACATACCTATCCATATGATAGATAGGTATATCAACATGTTTGTTTACAAAACTGTATACACACACTAACATACTGCTAAACATACATAACTGTGAAACCTACTTTGTACATTACACTACAACCTACATTCAACCTACATTAATATGTGCACATAGATGCCCTCACATACACATGTATGTACAGCCTTCACTGATAGTTGCTGTATGTCCCCTGCCCTATGCACATCTTCATATACATATGGATACAGACCAATGACACATATGGAGGGTTCACAGTATGTAGACTTATTAAGTATTACTTTACATTACCTGTGTTAGTCACAGCTGCTTGTGTTGCCTTTTGGTTTGGTGTCCTGCTGCTGCTCCAGTCGACAGATGTCAGCTTTCTAAATGGTTTTGTTTTGCTTTTGTTTGTGTATGTTTTCTCTCTCTCTCTCTCTCTCTCTCTCTGTCTCTCTCCCTACCTCCAGAGGGTGCAATGAAAGTATTGCATGTGTGGACTGGGAGTACAGCATGCTTTTGTAGGTATCTGCATATGTCCATGTGATGGCCTCTGCACCAATTGTTAGCCAGTATTTGTTAATTGCATGCAGCCAGTTGTGTACTGATTGCAGTTCTCACTGTGATTCCAGGACAGTGCTATAAAAAGGTATGTGAGATAGGCATAGCCCTTTCAGAGTTTAAGGGCAGGGACCATGCTGGTATGCTGTGGACACTGTTCTGTGAGTGTAAAGGTTAGTATCTCTCTCATATTTCTGGCTGTGTTGTAGATTAACATTTCTCCATTCATTTCTCCGGTTTCCTGTACTAAGTGTGTATGTACACCGACACCTAAGACTACTACTACTGTTAAAGTGGGTGTGTGTGCTTTCCTGTGGGACATGTATTGTAACTGGTATATAGCAGTGGCTCTTGCACTTTGTTGCTATGGCTTCAATATTTGCCCTTTACATTCACTACTTGTATGCCTGCTAGGTGTCTTGACTGTAGTGTGTTGCTGTGGCTTTCCTATTTTCCATGTACATTCACACCTTGGAATGCTTGCTATATCTGCTAGGGTGTTACTGCATGCAGTGTGGTCTGGCCATGGTGTGGGCCTTGACATCTATTAGGGTATTTGAGTATGCTGCTGAGCAGGCCCCAGAAACTCTCAGGTGCATCTGTTATCTGCCTCATGGAATGGTACATATCAGTAGGGTACACCCATTAAATTGTCTGGTATTCTGCAGTTGTGACTGTGGGATAGCATGAGCATATGTATTACTACACTATTTCTGCCGTGCAAGTGGTGCATACTTTCAGTACTTCATAGTTACCATTGCATGTGTTGTAACACCTTTCTGCCTACTGTTTGTACATTTCACAGGGAGTCTGTGGGGCATCCCTGTAACTCAGTCACTGTTGCTATGTCTAGGCTCTTAACTATTCAAATATGGCAGTGTCAGACCTCTCAATTGTACAGATATTTGCAGAATGTCCACATTTCTGCCTCATATTTTGGTCCATATCTCATAAACAGCTTTTTCTGGCAAATCACTCAGGGCTCAAGTCAGACTATAGTGACAGACATTTCATTTTCAGACTTCATACCCTTCCAAACATCCAACATAATGCAAAACCTGTTACTCTCTCAACTGTCTAAGTTTGTTGGAGCAAGATTTGGAATGTGTCCCTGTTTTTGGGCCTTTGCTCCACATTTTTTATTACTTAGTCTGGATGTGTTGCTGTAAGAGGTTGTGGGGTATGGGCAGTGATTATCCTGCTGTGAGTATGTGTGTGGCTTGCAAGGTGCTACAGTGACATTATTACCTACTTGCTACCAACTAGCATGGCTGTTTCTGTTCACACACTACTATTATAGAAATCCACTACATTTGACAGTAAATATACATGACATGCTTTGTGTACTACACATCCTATATTCCCTTTACATTCATTCCTACTATTGCATGATATATTTATTGTAGCACAATGTTCTTATATAACAGTCATGGCTTAGTGGTAAGTCATGCAGGCTACTGTTTCCAAGGTCCTGGGTTCGGGACTGACAGTGGGATTTTATTTTGCTTTTGAGCAGACTACAGGCCTTGTCATTCAGAGTGACTAAGGCACTTTTAAGCAGTTGTAACCGGGTTAGCACTGGTTTGCGCGGAGCTCACGCATGCGCACTGGCGTTCATCTCCGAGCACACCCATTTACAACCGCTTAAAAGTGCTTACTCTTGCCCACACCCGCGCTAATTTCTTTGAAAGAAATGAAAATGGGGAGACAGGAAAGTGGTGAAAAACGGGTCACAAAGAGGGTAAGACAGTAGGGAAACAAGCTCGGGTTTTGCAAGAGGGATGTAGGTAAGGCCCATAGCTGTCCATTTCTTCATCAGCAACAGCTGTGCATATGTTTGTAATTTGGTGTGACATTTGAAACCTTCCACCCCTGAGAGAGGTGTAAGGACA
Source organism: Protopterus annectens (assembly GCF_019279795.1). Lineage (NCBI taxonomy): Eukaryota > Metazoa > Chordata > Ceratodontiformes > Protopteridae > Protopterus > Protopterus annectens. The sequence continues at coordinate 33,837,430 of NC_056736.1, read as the reverse complement.
ACAATAATACTTGTTGTACAGCCAGTTGTAATTGACAGTTTCCATGTCCAGCAGACATGTGTGCGAAATGGGCAGCTATGTATGGGGCATAATTTGTTTGTGGGTACAGAGTGCCCTTTTTTTTTTTTTTTCAAGTGAGAGTGGTATGTCAGGTACAGGAAGTCGGTATAGCTGGGGAGGTAGGTTGGGTAGGTTAACAGACAAGACAAACAAGACACATACAGGGGCGGTGTATGACACATGTGGGGGGGTTACACAATTGACGGGGATGGATGTTTGGATATCTAGAGCCCATGAGCCCACAGATGGCAACAGTGGAACTAATATCCCCACCCATGGGGAGTTGCCACTGTGCCTTCACTGCCCAAGACAGGGCTGTGCTGGGGGCTGTGTAGGCCAGGCAGCAGGCACGCCCATTAGTTGTGCCACCCGTGCCTCAAGCTGGCGTAGAGGCCCAAGAACAGCGTCCTGGATCTCCCTACGCACCACAGTCTGGACATTACGGAGGGTGAGTCGATGTTCTCCTCCTGCCACACTTGCAGAGTGGAGATGAACCCCATCCCCTGCAGCGCTTCCACCTGCAGGTGGCACAGGGCCACCGGAGGAGGGTCCGGCCTGGGCACTACTGCCAGGTGCACTCGCCAGCTGAGGAGGGAGAGGTGGGTCCACTGGAACCCGCCTTCGCTGTCGTCCTATGTTTTGCATTATGTTATGAGAGTTTGGGTTAGTAACGTACAATACCATTCACAATTAGTTGTAACAGCATGCATTAGTATTCCCATTAATCAAACACCCATATATTCAAACCATTGAACAGCAAGCATAACACATGCATAATTTGAACAGCAATACACAGTCCAACAACATGCAGGGTTGATTGATGGCAACAGGCCATCAGGTTTGGATGTATGAACAGGGCAGATGCATCAACATACATGCAAATATGTATGAACCAACAGGACAAATGTCCAGGGGTGTTAATTGTGATTGAACATACCAATTTCACGTGGAATGGATTATATGTGGCTATAGGGTAGGGTGAAGAAAATTTAATTAACAACTTCAAATACCAATACATATGCTGTACATTTCTAATAGCTGCAGATATATACACACTACAGTTCTGCCTACAGTTTCCTATGTGATAACTACTTCAGGTTGGTGATAGGAATGTTACTGCTACATCAATATACATTTTCATTTTTATTCATACACATTCATATCTGTCTCTGTTCAGCTACATCATCCTACTACATTTGCTTTATATAGCTATAGACAACTGTGGATGTTTGGCATTTCAGACAACCATACTATCTGCATATTGCAGACTGAGAGCAACATATCCAGATTTTGGGATACACATTCCAGCTGCGGTAACATTTTCAACACATTTTACAGTTTGGTTCTGCTTGTCACATTCATTTCATTCTGTACTGACTGCAGTGTACTTTATTCAGGGGTTATTACTACTTTATTGGTGGATTCATACCTCTTTCTCATACTCTCTCACTTGTTTTATTTTTACAATTCAGGATGGTACTTAATTCTAGGCTTTATTGACATGTTTTACCTGTAGTTATAACAATCCTTTCCAACAGTCTCACTTCTGTCATGTTTCTGTATTTCAACAGGGATATATTTCACACGTGTTTTACTCAGCTTCTGCAGCTGTACTTTTCAGCCTGCTGCAGGTTATGTACTTTTATATTACAGGTGGGACATCTTTATTTCAGACTTATTTAATTTTTATGTTTGGATTACAGGCTGCATCACCCTTTTGTAATCAAGCAATACTTGCAAACCCTCTTACACTGTTACTTGCACATTTTATTAATTAGTGACTACACTGCACTATTTTGCTAACTGTCATACTTATATATTTATTTACAGTTACAGGGAGAGAATTACTGACCTGCCTGGTGGTGCAACCATGCCAGCCTATCGCCATAGGCTCTACGGTTCACAGAACGGACACCTGCAGCTGTAATATAAATAAAGTAATATTGGAATACACATCTCCATAATATCAGCTAGGTTAATTTCTTACATAAATAATTACATGTGACTTACTCAGTAGTGGGGCATTGGGCATTTGCCGGGCCTCCTAGATCCAACGGTTCAGTTGGTCCTGCTTCAATCAAATCAGGTCCGCATATTGGTGACGGACCTGCTCACCAGTCCTTGGTATCCCTGTGGCACTGGTGAGATCATGAGCCAACCAGTCCCACGCCTCAGCCCTTTATGCTCCCCACAGGACCTGGCCCTGCATGAGTTGGGCCTCATGATTGTGGACAAGGAGTCAAACAATATATTTGGACTCCTCAACACCCCACCTCTGTGCTTGGAAGCAACCACCCTCACCTACACCTGACATTCTGGCTGCAAGTCGGTTCCACAATCGGTTATGCTGTGTATTTCCGCCTATGGGGCTTATATATGCCGTTTTTCCCGCACTTATCTGTGATTGGCCATTTTGGAATTGTATCAGCTTCACAAAACCTGCTTTGTCATGCTCCTCTTTCTATTCATTCCTATATATATGCTATTACTGCATTTCTAAGTGCAACTGTCATGGCTTAGTGGTTCAGTACCTTGACTATGGTGCATGGTATCCTGGCCATTGCTTTTTATATTTTATGACTGTCTACACAGGCTAGGAGGTGTGTCTGTGTAAAGGCAGTTTTGATACAGCTTGCTCAACGTTGCCCGTCGGTTAGCTTGTTGGCGCGCTGCGCAGCTCTGCGCAAACGGATCACGCTGGTTCGCGTGTGGTTTGGCTGTCAGCATGCATATTACGCTCAGCTCAGCTATGGGCACACAGTTTCAGCATGTTAAAATGCTGCTCAACCCTGGTCACTCCTTTTACACCTGTTAAGTCACTGCTCACCTACGGGCACTCATTTTATACCTGTTAAAACACTGCTCAGCTACAGGCAGATGTACTCAACTTGTTAGACTGTAGCTCAGCTATAGGCACATCTGACATTTTTTTTTTATTCTCTCACATTTCTTCAAAATACATGGCCCATTTCATTACATTTTACATAAAATATAATTTTATATGTGTACATATGTGTCAGGGACTTGTTTTGTGCTTATTTCACTAAAAAAAAAAATGATGTTGTGGGGGCTCGAACCATGACTGCCTGCTCTTCAGCCGACATCTCTACTGCTACGCTATTGCTTCTTGGCTTACTTTGCATATTTAGTTCTTATATGCTTTTCCACTGACTGCTAACTGTGGCTAAGCTACAGGAATGCCCGCGCAAATGAGCGCACTCACGGGCAAACATCTTTACAATTTAAAAAAAAAATTATAAGATGTTCATTTCTACATTTTATGTTCGTAGTCTGTGGGGGCATGTGTTGTGTTGTGTTTATTCACATTTACACGGGCTCTGTCATGGGGGTTTACTTTCGGGACTTTTTCTCTTCTGGGGCCGTGTCTGTTTGCAGAGCTGGGCCTACGGGCACGCCCTACTGTCTTCCACGGACTGTGTTATTTTACGTGTGATTCAGCATGCCCTCATGCATATGCATGACATGCTGACGTCACACCATTTAACTGCAGCCTCCATGTAAGCCTTGTAACTCTTACACAGAGGCTTTGTGAATCCTGCCCATACAGTTTAAATACAGAAAAGTGTACGTTAGCAGCATATTTCCTAACAAAATAAGCCCCTAAATCAGTGGAAGCTAAAAATATCTGTTCCTGATAGGAAACTTGCAATCTAAAAAATACCATGTTTTTAAAGGACTAAATGTTAACTTAAATAAAAGTAAAAATCATGTTTATATATACTAAATAGACATAAATAATTAAACTTTCTATATGGAAGAGTTCTACAAAGGGGATTTATCAGCCAGAAAGCAGCATAAGTGCTAGCTGCTGCTAGTGTGAAGCCCCTCAGCTGCTTTTTCATGAGGCAGCAAGAGAGCACTGAACATTTCCCACTCTGACTGAAGATTCTTCCCTCCTCTGGGCTAGCCAATCAACTGGCCAGTTGTTGTTTTTCTGGGCAAAACACAAACAATGTAGTCTAAAGACAAACAGCAATGGGAATAATAAACATCATCTTGTTGCAGATACTCATTTTTTAATGCATCCCTAGCATTTGCTAGCAATTTCCTTAGCATGAACACAAAGATTTGGCAGTGTTCATTTATACAGCATAAATTATATGTTTTTTATATCTTGCTTTGCCTCATTTGCATACTGAGTGCCACTAATTTTAATAATATTACTCACTGTCGTATCACTGTACAGCCAATTAGCATATACCATATTCTGCACTGCTGCTCAGCATTTCTTGTTTGTAAAGTGCATATCTGAAACACTCACACATACCCTTTGAGGAGCCACTAATCACTCTGAATTACTGAACTCAATGAGAGAAAGTTTTCTAAATCATAGCCCTGCTAACCTTTCACAATATCGTTCAGATTTTTCTCACTTTTTTAATATTCTTACATATGCCAGTTCAACTTGTTCTGTCTAGACTATAATTGCAGAAGAACTTTCAGTATTCCACAATATCTTACAGATTTTTCTCCCATCTTTTTTTATATTCATTCAAACATGTGCCAGTTCAAATTGTTCTATCTGGAACTACAGAAGACCTGGTATCATAGCACCATAACTTGCAGATTTTTTTTTTATCTTCCTAAACATGCCAGTTTTCATTGATTGAGATCTATGCAATGTTATACAAAGTAAAAAAAGTATTAAGCAAGCAATAATACTCAGCAGGTTGAGTGATATTGAGGAAATAATGCCCAAACAGGGGTGCTTTGATGTCTAGCACCACAGACTTAGGGTCCCTGCAGCCATGGAAGGTGATTATTTCCACAAAAAACATTATTTTGCCCAGTAACACACACCTTGGATTTCATTATTGCACTTAAAGAATGGGATGTGAATGTTTTGATGAATGACTCTTTTAAATTGTTTTGCATATTTTTATTACTATATTCTCTTTTTTTGTTTTTGATATAAAATAGCTCCAGCACCAAATGTATTTAACTGGTTATAATATATGTAATTGTTGTTGGAGGAATGATTTTACAACCAGTATATTAGTCATGTAAATATTTAATGTCTACACACACATGCACATACTTGCACACATCCAGAAGCATACATGGACAGACTCACATGTTTATACAAACACACACACGAGCGCACACACACACACACACACACACACACACACACACACACACACACACACACACACACACACACACACACACACACACAGGCTCAGCAGCTTCAGTTACTTGGAGTGAATACACAAAAGATATCTCATTGTAATCAAATGAATGGAAAAAAAAAGAGCCAGTTTACTGACCCAGATTTTGCAGCATTGTTCTAATCTGTCACTTGTATCTTGTTCCATTTGCTTACAAATCACTGAGGATTAGCTTAACATTAGTGTTTTATAATTATAATGTAGGTAATAATAATATGTGTGGTGGGACTGCCTAGAGCAGTCAAAAGAAATTACTATGCATTGTTTCTACCTCTCTGCCACTCATACTTTCTGTAATTTTCTCTCGCTCTTTCACATACATACAAAATTGTATAAATGCAGGTACATGTACTCACACAACATGAAGACACACATACACATATGCATGCACACACACACACACACACACACACACACACACACACACACACACACACACACACACACACACACACACACACATATATACACACGCACTCCTTTTTTATTTATTTACTTTTTTAACTTTATGTTTACTAAACACTAAAGTATTGTTTAGCAAATGTAAAAATGCAGGTTATTTTTTTTTTTTTTCTGTCTGAGCTTCAACACAGCTTCATATACTACCGTGAAGTGGCAGAATTATTTTTTTTACTGGGCAAGATTCATTCTGCAATCATCATGAAGATGTGCAGGTCATCCATTCTATAAACAGTATTAAATTGTAGATGCTATATCCAGCGTAAAAAAGTTGGTGTTACCATACTGCCCTGAGATCAATTCATTGCTAATTTGCTTTCAAAAAAGAAAATAGTTCTAGTCACGTTTAGCTCAAACACCATGATTAACATAAAGTGAACATCTGGTACAATTGCTAACATTATAGCAAGAAGAAGCATTATTAGTACCTTTAAACTCTATTGAGTTTTGTGAGGGCTCATATCAAAGATACCAACAAATTTTTGAAGCTTATGAATGATTTACAAATAAGCAATAGTTCTCATTTGTGGATGCTGGATGTTCAATCTTTATATACAAGCATACCACAAGAGGGAGACATACTGGCTATTAAATATTGGTTTACTTTTTCTGGATTATATTCTAAGCAGCATATTGATTTCTTGTTAAAATTATTGGGTTTAGTCCTTTGAACACAATGTGTTTCATTATAAGAAGGACTGTTTTTTGCAGATTAAAGGTATTGGAATGAGTGCAAATTTTGCCCCTACATATGCTGACCTGTTTATGGGGCATCTGGAACTGGATTTAATTTATGATGAAAGTAACTCATTTAAGAAATACTTAAACATATGGATTTGTTTTTGGATGACTGTTGGTGTATGTGGCTAGGCCCTTTGGACATTTGGAAGAATTTTGTCACTTTTGAATTCTAACATGTTTGGTTTAGTTTTTATGGGCAAAATTGATTTGCTTAATTTTGATTTTTCTTGATGTGAATGTGACAAAGCTTACTGATGTTACTATTGCCACAAATTTGTACCAGAAGCCATTTATCAAGAATTTGATATTAGATGCTAAGAGCTGCCATCCTGGTCATATTATTCAAAATATACCAAAGGCTCAATTTTTGAGATTAAGACGAATCTGTAAGCTCAACAGATGAGTCTGAATCCGAAGCTGTCAAAATGGAGGAGGCCAGATTCATTAAGAGAGGGTATAGTCAGGTCAATATAAGAGATGCCCATACTTTAGCTTCTCATAAAACAAGGGATGAGCTATTGCAATCTACTGAAAGTAGTGGCGTATTGACTAGATTTTCACCTATACCTAAATAAATAATGAACTGTTAATAGTTATTATGTTTACTGTGGCATAAAATCCAGTTTAAAACATAGAACCTAAAGAATTCAACCACTATAAAAATTGTTTGTGCTGAAGAGTTTGCCATTTACACTTTTTAGTAGTGCCTGTAGTTCCAGAGATGAATAATAAAATAAAGTATTTAGAAGTATGGATTACAAAAGATTCTCTTATGTTAACTATGGATGTGTGAGAAGAAACTAAACAATAGATAATACCAAAACTGAGAAACTAGAAGCTCTTTTTATGGATATGGATAGCAGTAATCAATCAGTGTAAGTGTTTTAGTCCCTTTACTTTTATATAAATGTCAGGCATATTTTCATCAGAGAAGAAGTTGTGGACAATAATTAATAAAGACTGGAAAGATTTTATCTTGCAGTTGGAAAAGGCAAGAGTCAAATGAGATAAACTTATCCTTCTAAATGAACAAGGTGGATTAGGGTTGCTTGATTTGAAGGGATATTTTTGAGCTACACAGTTAAAACCCATATACATAACGCAAGCAGAAAGCTATGATTCAAAGAGGAAGGGGATGGTGATAAAGAAGGACAGGGGATTTGAAAAATAAGGAGAGAGAGCGGGATTTTGGACACAGACCGTTAAGGAGAATAACAACAACCACACAGAATATTATATTCATTTAACAGAATGTATTCTAAGAACTAAGCCAACAAAACAACAAAGAAAGGATATTTTGCCAATAGGGATGACTGCAATTAGGTGTACATGGAATATGCAAAAGGAATCTAGAATTTACTGAAGAAAACTGGCAAAGTAACCAAGGTATTGGGAACAAATATCTATACAAGGAAATACAACAGAACATGAAGAAGCCAAGAAGACATTTGGATTGCAGGCAAGAGACTGCTTTCCATATCAAGGACTGATATCTGAGTGTAGCTAAAGAGAAAGGGACAGATGAATCCTTGGTGAAAGATCTGTACTGGTAGAGTTTTTAGTTGAATTTAGAATAGAAACTGCTGTTAAAAAAGGATACTTAGTAGCGCATATAAAATATTGCATGATAACAATAGGAATCAATCAGAAAAATGTTATAAAACAATGGGAAGAGAGATTGGATAAGAAGCATACAAAGAAACAATAGAAGGACATATGTATGCTCCCAAATATGCAACAAAGCCCAGAAGATTTAGAATGTTTGCATGAAAATGTTTGTGTATTTATTTTTATATTTCAAGCAGATTCCATGGAATTTTTCCCCAGGTAGATGGCAAACATTAGATGTGTAATGAGGAAGAAAAAAAGTAACTGGGAACATATGTTTGGGAATGTAATGAGTTGGCAGACTTTAAACATTTCCTACAGAGTAATCTGTCAGAAATACAGGGTGAACAAACAAGTGCAATTAAAGAAATTATTTTTTTTGAGCTGGAATACAGGGTCTCAATTGTCTAGACTCAGACAATATAGTGGCTTCCAAAAAAGCAATTACTAGGACATGTAAATCAGTGCCTAAGACAACTGCATTTGAAGTAGTGAATATTATAACTGAGCTAAAAGAACTGGAAGTGGGATCTTTAAAAAAGGGTGAGGGCAAATTATGTAGAAAGTAAAATGGAAATTTGGGAGGAATACACGCAGAGTAATGTTTTCAAGGAGGGGTGAGGTTAAAGGGAAGGCTGGAACTGAATGATTTATGTAATGTTGGATTGATAATAATTGTATAAAAGAACATGTGTGATGTATAACATTTGCAACTGTAAACATGTTGAAAATGCTTGTTTTATTATTAATTTATTTATTTATTAATTTTACATTCGTTTACCAGGATAGTCTGACTGGATACATGTCCATTTTCAGCAGAGGCCTGGGGAGAAAAGCTCTATATAGACAGACTTACATAGATTACACAGAAGTTAGCAAACAATTATAAAAACAAAGTGATTATATACAATGGCTTAGTAGTGTTCTCTAGTAGGGACTCACAATTCTCATGGACAGACACAATTAAAAGTAAGAGACATCAGATTGTCAGCAGAGCTTGGTGACATAGTTACAAGTTATGATAATTACAAAATATGCTTTCAGTTCATAACTTAATCAGGGTTGGTACATGGGCATAGCCAATTCACTTTGAGATACTGTTTAAGGTTTTTTTTTAAGAGACTTTTGGAGGACTGTAGGGTTATATAGTTTGGCAATGAATTCCAAGTTTTGCCAACAAAGTTGGCAAACAGGGATTCACCAGCAGAGTTATTAGCTTTGTGGGTTTGGACCAGTAGTTTATTGGATGACCATAGGGATCCTAGGTTGCTATATGGCTTAATAATATTTTTAAGTGAGGGCGTATCCTCAGGGTGGTACAACATGTTGTGCGCTATTAAGAGTTGATTGAATTGAATTAAGCTGGGCAGTTCTAGCCACTCTAGTTGTTTAAGATTCTAGCAGTGTTGGGTTCTATAGATGGAGCCAGTGGCGAATCTGGCAATATGATTGTAGCTACAGGACAGCTTACCTAGTTCGAATTTGTTGAGGTTTGAGAGTACAGTTGGGGCATATAAAAGAGTAGAGAGTAAGTGTGATTGGGTGATTGCAGTCCTAGCCAGTGGGGTTAAAAATGTCTTGTTTATATAAAGTGATCCAAGCTTCTTATTGATGGTCTGTATGTTTTTGTTGACCTGTAGGTCAAATTTGAGATTATTGTCTATGATAACCCCTAGCAGTTTGGTCTGATTATCTGGGGAAGTAGTGATACCATTGTTAGATGTGACAGAGAATGAAAGTGCGGTGGATCTACTAGTGGGTGAGAAGAGTAGAAGTTTAGTTTTATTGGGATTCTCTTTTTGTTTAAATTTATATTTGCTTGTGTCTTAAGTGGTGATTCAATAAAAGTGTTAAAAAAGTAAAGAGAGAACTGTCTCCAAAGTTAAATGTAATTTTCTCCAGGAAAGTGTTTGTTCATACCACATTGACAATGAGGTGTCACATGCCTGTCACTAATAAATGTATGTTTGTCTATGTCTTAAGTGATAATTCAATAAAAGTGTTAAACAACTGCAGACGGAGCTGTGTCTAAACTTAGATGTAATCTTCTCAGGAGGAGTGGACATAGCACATTGGCACTGAGGTGTTATCTACCTGTCAGTGCCCCCTCACACACACACACAAGTTTTCCACTCAGAAAATTGTAACTTTTACCTATCTATTTATGCAATGTAGAGAACACAGTAGCATTTGCCATTGCCACAGAAAAAAAATCTGACTCTTAAGACACAATTACCTCATTAGAGTGTTGCAAAGAGGATGTTTCTGTTAATAGTGGGATAAAGTAAAGAGGTAGCTGTGTCCAAACTTAAATGTATCCTCCTCAGTAGAAGTGAACACAGCACATCTGACATGACTTAACTTTCACTAGACCCCCCCCCAAACACACACACACACACACACACACACACACACACACACACACACACACACACACACACACACACACACACACACACACACACACACACACACACACACACACACACACGTTTTCCATTGTGAGAATTGAATGTTGTACCTATCAAATTACACAATATATAGAACAGAAGTGCTACAGGAGACGTCTGACAATCACCCTGTGAAAATGCACAGCTGTACTTAGTGAAACCTTACTGTTTGGAACATCTGATACTGTGCATCACAGGTACTAGGACAAATGCATGTGTGTGGACTGGAAAATGTAACAGCACTGTGCTTCTTGCATGCAATGACATATTTCTCTGCTAAGATTTCTATTCTGCCAGTTATGTATATTGTGTTACTGTGAGGAAAATGTACCTGTTTCAAAGTAAGGGGAAGTCAATGACAATCACAATTGTTTACCAGTGTATTATCAATCAAGCATCACAAGCAGTTAATTCTGGGATGATTGCATGAAACAATAAAAATGTATAGTGTCACAGCCAGTTATCTTATCTCATGATTGCACAATGCAAATTGACAATACAAACAGACACTTCCTAAATAGGACAGTGCACTTCGGGATAACAGTGATGGATATGTGTGAAAAGGTTACCTAACATTGTAACACAGTTGCAAGCTTAACCACTGATATGCAGACATAGAGTAACAGACTGACTTAACTTAGTCAACATCACTCTTAAATCCAGATACCTTGTTTTCAAAATTCATTAAAGATATACAGATGTTGTATGACCTAAACAAAGAATTATTTGTTGTAAATAGTTTTTTTACTTTTTGTATGAAGCATAATATTGACAGGCACAATCAAATTGCTGATGGCAAAATATTAGAGCAGCATAATCACATCTTGAGGTTTTGAACTTAGAATGAGACTTAGCAGTGGTGTATAGTGCTCTGTCTCAACTTTTGTGCAAATTAAACATTATACACATATAACTATGTAGGAATCTGATGGAATGCAGAACAGATATGTGTTATGGTCATGTTTCTGGTGTCAGGATTTACACATTTGAAGTGACAGTTCTTCAGTCCTTATATGTATGCTACATTTGTATTACAAAGCATATGAGGGACCAAGCATGTTATTGATGGTAGAAACATGGTTTATGAAAACAGTTTTGAATCTAGGAGGTTTATTTGCTGCCTGACACAGAAGGGGTGGGAAGAGTTAGACAGCTGGGGACAGAAATACACATACAGACATACTTAGAGATTAGTTTACAGTTCATTTCTTCACATATTTATGCCATGTTACTTCATCATTATAATTATCCAGGTAAAATCTGTACAAGACAATGTTCACAATAGGGAGCAAGTACATTAATACAACAGCAGGTGATGTTTTGTTAACAAAATATGTAGCCAACAGTTAAAATTGCAGGAGTTTCAGTAACACTTTAACATTCATTTGCATTTGAACCTTGACATTATCCAATGAAAAAATGTAAATTACTGAGCATTTTCCAACCACACCACATAGGACGTCCTACTTTACAAGATTCCAGTATAACAGCAGATTTCAGAAAAGGCGAATGTATGTATTACTCGTCACTCCCCTCGTGAGAACTGTATGCTGTACTTCAGCTCTTCAGCTTGTTTTATCAGAATATTAGCAAGACTCTACATAGCTAAGCATAGTAGCATGAAGGGCACCAAAATACTGCAGCTGCAGGCAAAAAGTCATATGATTTGATAAAAGCTATATACTTCCATTTAAATCCTTAGATCCAGTTGGTTTCAGTGCTATTCGTTGTGCAAATGCAGAGGAGGAAGACTAATGACTCAGAAGGGAAACGATACATAGACAGGGGGAGAGGGAGGCAGGGACTCATTAAATTATGATAGAGGCAGGATAATGGTGGCTTATAACAATATTTAGACAACAGCTACACACAAAACAGTGTACAAAAAAGTCAGTAACACTTAGCTAATGCCTGGAATAGAATCCTTGAACGTATGCAAAAATATGTCTATACAGCTGAGCTTTATCGCATCACACAATGAAGGAACTCCTTTTTTATGTACTTTAAATCAAATGATTGAAGGATAGTGACAACTGACTGAAGAAGAAAGGGTTAAAAGAGAGAGAGAGAGAGATGGAGATATGAATAGCAACGGTATTTTTTTCTGGGGCATATTGACTATCTGTATGCTGTGTCATTCTTACTTCCTCATTATTAATCTGTCATGCTCTGTACAATAAAGTGCTTTCTATAGCGATCAGGAGGGGGTAGGAGAGTACGACCAACATTAAGACAAAAGCAGGATAAGGTTGTTTTATTAAGTTTCCCTGTTGGGGAAGGACTGTTTTTGCAAATGCTTTCTTGATGCACTATTCAAAAGGTATATTATTGAAATAATGTAAACGGAGATAAATATAGGCATTTGCAGTTAACCATATGATAGGAATATAAAATGTTATGAAATAATAATTTCATTTACAATTGTAATCAAATGCATGACACTATGCAAAAACATCAGTGTCCAGACAGGGGAATTATGTCAACATACTGGATAACTACTTCTAGTTCTTTATATCCAGCAGTCTAAGAAGTATTACAGTAACCATTTCACAGTGGTGTATTTAGTCTGCCTTTACTATGAACATCTGGGCAAAAATAACAGGACTACTGTAGCTAAAACTAAAGTCTTCAGCTTTTGCCATTCATAGATAAATGCCATTCACCATCACTCAGTATTGGCATGGGGTGCCAACCTTTGCACAAATGCTGAGGACAAAAAGTTAATGCTTTTGATGGTCCATTTATTGCCATGTGTGTTGTGTATGATCATATGTGTCAAAATGACACACAGGTAAAATGAAGCTATATATGGTGCATTTTTTTGAGAGAGGAATGTTGTGAAAGGTGCTTAGGAATGAGAGGGTCAGGTAGGTTAGGTAGCAGGTGTTGATACACAGGACATACAAGAGAGACAGGGATGGTAATGTGCACAACAGGTTGGGAGATAATATTATTGGGGACAGGGAGCAGACCTCAGAAGCACATCATTGTTCAACTTGAGAACAGTGAGAATCTAGTCTTCAACCTCAGATCTGTCATCATTGTCTTCTGTATCAGATGTCTGGGTCAGTGCTGGATGTGGCATCATTTTGGCAAAACAATGCAGGACCTTTTCAGATTGCTAATAGGAAATGAGGGCCCTCTCCATAATTCCCTTCACCAGCCCTGTCAGCTACTGGTAGGTGACAAAATTGCTGCCTGTACTACTACTACCGCTCACAGAAGGTACCACTGCACCAGCAGCTGGGGCAGAGATACCTGACACAGGTGGAGCAAATATAGCAGGAGTTGTGGAGGCAATACTGACAGGTTTGTAACCCAGAAGTACTGGGTGTCTGTGCTGCCGGTGGTGGCACTGCAACAACCATCTGTGGAATTATGGAGGACCATACCCTATGGTCAGTCTACCACCCTGTGCTGATGGTCATCTTTTTCAACAACGATGTATTAAACACACACACACACACACACACACACACACACACACACACACACAGCTATCTATCTATATATATATATATATATATAGATACACTAGACAATCTCGACGCACTGAAATCTCGAATTTCAGTACGTCGAGACCGAATAATGGAAAGTGCAGTTACTCGAAACTACACTATGCCGAATGCAGAAGTGTTGAATCCACAAATGTCGAATCCGCCACTACCGTGGTGTTGCATTCGTTATGTGTGGTGCGGTTTGTGGATTTATCTGGGGTTTCAGGTAAGTGTTGTGTGTTTGAGGATATTGGGTAGGGATTTTAGTGTGTGTGAGTGTGTCCGGTGGTGTTTTTTGTGTGTTTGTGTGTTTAGTACAACCTCGGAGTTAGAATATATAAGTGGGGGGGGATGTGGGGGGTGCAGGAGGCTTGCCCCCCTGCTTATAGGTAGGTTAGGTGTATTTCTGTGTGTTGTTATGTTTGTTTAGTTAGGTAGGTGTATGTGTGTGTGATTATGTCTTGCTTTGTGCGTGTGTGTGTGTGTGTGTGTGTGTGTGTGTGTGTGTGTGTGTGTGTGTGTGTGTGTGTGTGTGAGTGCGTGTGTGCGTGAATGACTGCGGTTGTGGTATTCGTGATTGTGGGTTTTTGTGTATGTGGGTTTTCGACTATTCAGTCTCGAAATACTGAAATTCGACATTTCAGTACTTCAAGATTGTATAGTGAAAATATATATATATATATATATATATCCAACAGCAAACGACTATGACCACACCCTCGTAGGTAAATGCTACGCTTAATGAAACGGTAAGTAGAACAATATAACAAAAAGCTTCAGCGTAGACAACCATGTACTACTAGATGGAATTTAAACGTAAACAGGCCAAATCTGCCCAGCTTAACTCGAAACCAGTAAGAGACGATAAAATAAAAAGCAAAACGTACTTTAATGTGCACGACAAAGGTAAGCGCTTTCACAAATGCTTCTTCAGACCACAAGGCACAGGAGTGTTACTTTCATTTAAATATACTTGAAACCAGTTGTTACCAATCAAGATAATACATTCAACGTCACTTCCTACATACACATTTCTTCTAAAACCTTCCAGATGGTTATATAAAAAAGTCAATTAGAGTTAAAATGAGTCCATTTGAGATCTGGATGTAATTAAACTGCAGAAAAAACAGAAAGTTAAAGTAACAACGTCGTTACTACTTCAACATCCTCCCCTGCTAAATCTTCTCATAAGAAGTATGTATACAAAACAATAGTACTCATCAGGTCATCGCCTGAAGGCTTATGACAAGAACTGAACAAAATCAGTTGCTATACTTTATGAGCGTTTTCAGCGTTTTCCCTTGAATAAAAAATCAAAAAACACCTCTGTCCTTATGTGCATTCACCCAATATTGTAAACAAGTACAACATTAAATAACCAAAGATAATATACCATTTCATATCACTCAAAGTAACCTAAATACTACAAACATTCATACCCTTAAGTATGCTACATTCAACATCACCTCGTACTTCAACTTTTCATGCAAATAAAACAAAATAGCATTAAATTCTACCTAACCATTAAAAACAACAACCTATTTGCAGATCTATCTACAAATAGTTCATACATATCCTATACAACAAATGATGAAGTCACTAATACATCTCCGGTGTACTTTAAATAAACCTACCATAGGATCATATCGCTGTTACATTTCATTTACACACCTAGATGCTCAAAAAACTAAGCTGGAAGCAAATACTTAAAAGTGAACAACAATTGAAAACATCGATGTCTATATATTTAATCCAAAAATAGCAGCCAGTGAGCCTTGAAATTTGAATACTCCATCAACAGTTTACATTATAAAACTGGTCCAGGATCCTTGATGAATGTAACTGTATAAGCAACTAGGATCCTGAAAGTGAGGACTACTGACGTGAACTATATAAATAAATAAAAACTAAGAATAACTATTAAAAATACAAGAATGTTCAACTATACTACTATGGCAATGAACAATAAGCAATCACGTACTAAAATGCCAGAGAACTTCTATAGGGAGGCTCAAATACATTAGTCCCCTAGTGCACTTAGCTCAAGTGCATAATAGAAATATTTTAAAGGGCCTAAGGAGTGAAACATGGTGGGACTATTCTACAAGCAGGGAGACAAGGAAAAATGGGGTCAACCTGATCTAAAAAAGTAATTAATAAATCTGACATACTTGATACACTGAGAATATCGTGTCAATGATGCCTCAATAAGGTTCTACTTGACCTCACCAGAACCAATGTCGAGTATAATATTCAATATAGAAACCAACTAGAGAAAAACTCAGAGTTAGCAACAATCAATCTAAAACGTAACTAAAGTAGAAGTCTATAAGTAAAATAAAACAGCTAAAACTGCTCGCAAGTCCTCATCTAACTCTTAGACTCCGGTTTCGAAGAACCGGCTTGATGGAAATGCGTTCATTAAGTCCTTTACCTACGTCTGCTCTGAGTCGGATAATCCAATTCAATTCCTTTTCTTCCGTGACAATATTAACATTCCCACCTCTGCTGTTTGGAGTAATAGTATCAATCACCATAAACTCAAACATATGTTCAGGTCCTGTGGACATTACATGTTTGGCTAGAGCATTATTAGCCATACCTGTCCTAATATTGTATACGTGTTCTCTAATCCTATTCTTGAAAAGTCTATCGGTTTTACCGACATAGAATGAACTACATGCATTACAAACAGCTAAATAAACTACATGTTTAGAATTACAACCTGCCAAACACTTAAATTTAAATTCCTTTCCTGTATTAGGATGTATAAATGTGCCGGTGCTGTTAATTAAGTTACAATATTTACAGGCACCACAAGGAACGGTGCCTATCTTATCAAGGGCCAACCGTTCAAATCGATTATTACATAACATATTCTTGATGTTCTTTTTATTCTTATACCTAAATTTGGGTTTATCCCCTATAAGTTCAGCTATTCTAGGGTCTGTAAGTAGAATTCCCCAATGTTTCTTAAATATGTTATAAATATTGTTCCTATCTTCAGTGTAATACATCGGGACCTTAATCTCATTACAATACCTATTCGTGACATCATACTGTTCTTCTATATATTCTGAGTAGTAGGGTTTGGCCCTAGTTGACCTAAGAGTATCAATCTCACAGAGACCCTTCTCAAGGTCTCTGGTAGTATACCCTCTACTCCTAAACCTGCTTCTCAAGTGATTCAACTCAGTGTCATAACCAACTTCCGTGTTGTTCAACCTAGAGGTACGCATTGCTTGTCCCTTCACCACATTATGAAATACGTGGTTCGGGTGCATACTACTCCTGTGCAGCACAGAATTCTTGTAACATTCTTTTCTATGAATAAAAGTGTTAAAGGACCCTTCTCTTGTCCTCTCAACACTGACATCAAGAAAATTGACTTTAGTAGTTGACGCTACCATACTAAACTTCAAATAACTAGTTGTGTGATTCATCTGATCCACAAATCGATGGAGACAATCCAACTCTCCATTCCATACAAAGAAAACGTCATCTACAAAACGTTTATAGAACAATATTCTGTCCTTAAAAGATGGCAATTCAAACAATATATCTTCTTCCCATAAGGCTAAAAAAGTGTTCGCGTAGCTATTGGCACAAGGTGTGCCCATAGCCACGCCATCACATTGGGAGAATAAAGTTTGTTCAAACATGAAGATGTTATTTTCTAATACTATTGTTAAAAACAAGCATAATAATTCCCTTGTACTGTCACTATATGTGCCATACTTCCGTAAATACTTGTCAATATAATGTACTCCTAAAGAGTTAGGTATGACTGTGAACAGGGATTGTATATCTAGGGTAACCAGAAATATCCCTTCAAGATCTCTGGAAAACTTAGTATTAAAGGAGTATAGATCTTTCAAAAACTGTTGTGAGTCTTTAAGTATATTTTTATTGTCATTAACTAAGGGACGTAAGTGCTTCTCTATATAGACTGAAAGTGCTTCAGTGCACCATCCCCTCCCTGAGACAATAGGTCTCATGGGTGGTTTAAGTCCATTTTTATGGATTTTAGGTAATCCATGTATTATTGGTATCATCGGATTCTCTACATATAAATATTTGTAAAGCTCTCTAGATATTAATTCTGTCCTAACTAAGTTATCCAACGTTGTTTTAATGTTGTTGATCCTTAACTCTACATATTCACTATTCACAGTCCTATAAAACCTTTTATCTTTTAACATCTCAAACATTGAGGACTTATAATCAGCAGTATTCATAATCACAATAGGTCCTCCTTTATCGACTATGATTATTAGCGACTTCATCATTTGTTGTATAGGATATGTATGAACTATTTGTAGATAGATCTGCAAATAGGTTGTTGTTTTTAATGGTTAGGTAGAATTTAATGCTATTTTGTTTTATTTGCATGAAAAGTTGAAGTACGAGGTGATGTTGAATGTAGCATACTTAAGGGTATGAATATTTGTAGTATTTAGGTTACTTTGAGTGATATGAAATGGTATATTATCTTTGGTTATTTAATGTTGTACTTGTTTACAATATTGGGTGAATGCACATAAGGACAGAGATGTTTTTTGATTTTTTATTCAAGGGAAAACGCTGAAAACGCTCATAAAGTATAGCAACTGATTTTGTTCAGTTCTTGTCATAAGCCTTCAGGCGATGACCTGATGAGTACTATTGTTTTGTATACATACTTCTTATGAGAAGATTTAGCAGGGGAGGATGTTGAAGTAGTAACGACGTTGTTACTTTAACTTTCTGTTTTTTCTGCAGTTTAATTACATCCAGATCTCAAATGGACTCATTTTTACTCTAATTGACTTTTTTATATAACCATCTGGAATGTTTTAGATGAATTGTGTATATAGGAAGTGACGTTGAATGAAGTGTCTTGATTGGCAACAAATGGTTTCAATTGTATTTAAATGAATGCAACACTTCTGTGCTTTGTGGTCTGAAGAAGCATTTGTGAAAGCGCTTACCTTTGGTGTGCACATTAAACTACGTTTTGCTTTTTATTTTATCGTCTCTTACTGGTTTCGAGTTAAGCTGGGCAGATTTGGCCTGTTTACGTTTAAATTCCATCAAGAAGTACATGGTTGTCTACGCTGAAGTTTTCTGTTATATTTTCATATCTACTGTTTCACTAAGCGTAGCATTTACCTACGAGGGTGTGGTCATAGTCGTTTGCTGTTGGATTTTAATTGTGCTTTTGGTTTCCACATCCCGTGAGGACATGGCGGAAGGATTAAACACAGCAGTTGAACTGAATTATCGACCGGAGAGTGTTTTTACCAAAAATGACGATAATATAAGAACTGACAATGTTAATAACGTACAGCAACGAGAAGAAGTGGTTGGAACGGCTAGCAGTGAATTACTGGGCAGATTTATGAGCTTGATGACAAGCTCCAACAATGTATTATTAAACTATGAGTGTACTGAAGAGGTTGATAAGACCTCGGTAGCAGCGACAGATGCGGATGAGATAAAGAAGGCAATTGATCGTATGGAGGTGGATTTTCTCAAACTCAAACGACTGCAGTTGCAAAGGCAACACTTCGAGGCATGCTTACAAAAGAGACTTGTACCTAGAGGGTTACGGGTGCTAAAGATGCCCACTTATGGTACACAATATCCAGAGCTACTTGCTAAGTGGCAGCAGATCAACTTAGAGGTAAGCGCAAAATATATGACTCTGTTAATAGACTTCTTTAAACCAGAAGAAATTAACTTAAGAGAATCTATACGGAAGCAGCAAATGGATCTTTACACACGCTATTGTAAGACCAGCGTGGATCTTTCTATGGAGGCACTAATGGATAGTGTCTCAGTGTATGAAAGACGTCTACTCTTGCAAAAGAAGGGCAAATTAGATAGAGACATTAGGGACTTTCAGTCAGGCCATGTCTTTACTTGGCCCAAAGTTGCCAGAAATTTTGGACACAGGGAAGATATGTATAAACCTAATCAACCAGCCACAGAGACTACAAGAGAAGTTGGTAATTTAAACAATCCTGTACTAACAAATCGTATTGATGCGATTAAGACTAATAGAGTTGAGAGGGTAGATGTGCATGAACCAGCTGTCACCATGACTGAGTGTCGTAGAGCAGTCATGATACCTGCACAACCTATTATTAACAATTGCTCGGTGTTGGGTTATGATGAAGTTTCACCAGTTACACCAGTTCATACGTTAACTATAGGGTCGGTAGATGTGAGACCCAAATCTCAAGTTGGTCCTGAGAAGGACAAGATGGGGAAGTTCCCACAGTTCCCTTTACCCATAACTACCCTCGAGAAGAACTCGAGGAGAGGACGTTCAGTCAGCAGAGGAAGACAGAAGAGGAAACTTTCACCCGAAAGGGTGTATGGGCAGACCTTGAAGAAAATGTGGACTCATGCGAACGGAACCTGATTTGGAACATTTCAAATAGGTTGTTGAGTGAGCATGAACGAACAGTCCTTAATAAAGGCTTAAGTTTTATACCAACAGTGACAAGCCAATTAACAGATGTTATAGTGGACTTGAAAACTTTTACCAGAAATGTCCTGTTGAAACTAGAATTGGGTAGTAATATAGCATTTGAAGGAGAGGCTTTTAAGAGATCGAGTATCTATATGCCCAATAATATTCCACTAATCCTAGCATTTGACAAGATGGTAGAAGACGATCTATATAAATATTATAGGGGTGAAGGTAGTGATGGATTCCATCGTGCTAAATTTAACTTGAGTCATTATGAACGTCTAGCGCTATCTGGGCTACAGACAGATACTAATGTCATAATACGCCCAGCCGACAAAGGAGGACCTATTGTGATTATGAATACTGTTGACTATAGGTCCTCCATGTTTGAGATGTTAAAAGATGAGAGGTTTTACAGGACTGTGAACAGTGAATATGTAGAGTCAAGGATTAATAACATAAAAAGAACATTGGACAACTTAGTTAGGACTGAATTAATATCTAGAGAGCTTTACAAATATTTGTATGTAGAGAATCCGATGATACCAATAATACACGGATTACCTAAAATTCATAAAAATGGAATTAATCCCCCCATGAGACCTATTGTTTCTGGGAGGGGCTGGTGCACAGAAGCACTATCACTTTACATAGAGAAGCACTTACGCCCCTTAGTTAATGAAAATAAAAATATACTTAAAGACTCACAACAGTTTTTGAAAGATCTATATTCTTTTAATGTTAAGTGTTCCAGAGATCTTGAAGGGTTATTATTGGTCACCCTAGATATACAATCCCTATTCACAGTCATACCAAACTCTTTAGGAGTACAATACATTGACAAATATTTACAGAAGCATGGTACATATAGTGATAGTACAAGGGAATTGTTATGCTTGTTTCTTACAATAGTATTGGAAAATAACATCTTCATGTTTGAACAAACTTTATTCTCCCAATGTGATGGCGTGGCTATGGGCACACCCTGTGCCAACAGCTACGCGAACACGTTTTTAGCTTTATGGGAAGAGGATATATTGTTTGAGATGCCATCTTTTAAGGATAGAATACTGTTCTACAAACGTTTTGTAGACGACGTCTTCTTTGTATGGAAAGGAGAGTTGGATTGTCTAAATAGATTTGTGGATCAGATGAATAACACGACTAGTTACCTGAAGTTTAGTATGATAGCCTCGACTACTAAAGTCAATTTTCTTGATGTCAGTGTTGAGAGGACAAGAGAAGGGTCCTTCAACACGTTTATTCATAGAAAAGAGTGCTACAAGAACTCTGTGCTGCATAGGAGCAGTATGCACCCTAACCACGTATTTCACAATGTGGTGAAGGGACAAGCAATGCGTACCTCTAGACTGAACAACACGGAACTCGGTTATGACACTGAACTGAATCATCTGAGAAGCAGGTTTAGGAGCAGAGGGTACACCTCCAGAGATCTTGAGAAAGGTCTCTGTGAGATGGATACTCTTAGGTTAACCAGGGCCAAACCCTACTTCTCAGAACATATAGAAGAACACTTTGATGTCACGAATAGGTATTGTAATGAAATTAAGGTACCGATGTATTATACAGAAGATAGGAACAATATTTATAGTATTTTTAAGAAACATTGGGGAATTTTACTTACAGACCCCAGAATAGCTGAACTTATAGGGGATAAACCCAAATTTAGGTACAAGAATAAAATGAACATCAAAAGTATGTTATGCAATAACCAATTTGAACGGATGGCCCTTGATAAGATAGGCACCGTTCCATGTGGTGCCTGCAACTATTGTAATTTAATTAACAGCACCGGCACGTTTATACATCCGAACACAGGTAAGGAATTCAAATTCAAGTGTGTAGCTGGTTGCAATTCTAAACACGTAGTATATCTAGCCGTTTGCACCGCATGCAGTTCGTTTTATGTCGGTAAAACCGACAGACCCTTTAAGAACAGGATTAGAGAACACTTATACAACATTAGGACAGGTATGGCTACCAATGCTTTAGCCAAGCATGTAATGTCCACAGGACCTGAGCACATGTTCGAGTTTATGGTGATTGACATTATTATTCCGAACAGTAGAGGTGGGAATGTTAATATCGTCACCGAAGAAAAGGAATTGAATTGGATTATCCGACTCAGAGCAGACGTAGGTAAAGGACTTAATGAACGCATTTCCATCAAGCCGGTACTTCGTAACCGGAGTTTAAGAGTTAGATGAGAATTTGCGATCAGTTTTAGCTGTTTTATTTTACTTATAGACTTCTACTTTAGTTACGTTTTAGATTGATTGTTGCTAACTCTGAGTTTTTCTCTAGTTGGTTTCTATATTGAATATTATACTCGACATTGGTTCTGGTGAGGTCAAGTAGAACCTTATTGAGGCATCATTGACACGATATTCTCAGTGTATCAAGTATGTCAGATTTATTAATTACTTTTTTAGATCAGGTTGACCCCATTTTTCCTTGTCTCCCTGTTTGTAGAATAGTCCCACCATGTTTCACTCCTTAGGCCCTTTAAAATATTTCTATTATGCACTTGAGCTAAGTGCACTAGGGGACTAATGTATTTGAGCCTCCCTATAGAAGTTCTCTGGCATTTTAGTACGTGATTGCTTATTGTTCATTGCCATAGTAGTATAGTTAAACATTCTTGTATTTTTAATAGTTATTCTTAGTTTTTATTTATTTATATAGTTCACGTCAGTAGTCCTCACTTTCAGGATCCTAATTGCTTATACAGTTACATTCATCAAGGATCCTGGACCAGTTTTATAATGTAAACTGTTGATGGAGTATTCGAATTTCAAGGCTCACTGGCTGCTATTTTTGGATTAAATATATAGACATCGATGTTTTCAATTGTTGTTCGCTTTTAAGTATTTGCTTCCAGCTTAGTTTTTTGAGCATCTAGGTGTGTAAATGAAATGTAACAGCGATATGATCCTATGGTAGGTTTATTTAAAGTACACCGGAGATGTATTAGCGACTTCATCATTTGTTGTATAGGATATGTATGAACTATTTGTAGATAGATCTGCAAATAGGTTGTTGTTTTTAATGGTTAGGTAGAATTTAATGCTATTTTGTTTTATTTGCATGAAAAGTTGAAGTACGAGGTGATGTTGAATGTAGCATACTTAAGGGTATGAATGTTTGTAGTATTTAGGTTACTTTGAGTGATATGAAATGGTATATTATCTTTGGTTATTTAATGTTGTACTTGTTTACAATATTGGGTGAATGCACATAAGGACAGAGGTGTTTTTTGATTTTTTATTCAAGGGAAAACGCTGAAAACGCTCATAAAGTATAGCAACTGATTTTGTTCAGTTCTTGTCATAAGCCTTCAGGCGATGACCTGATGAGTACTATTGTTTTGTATACATACTTCTTATGAGAAGATTTAGCAGGGGAGGATGTTGAAGTAGTAACGACGTTGTTACTTTAACTTTCTGTTTTTTCTGCAGTTTAATTACATCCAGATCTCAAATGGACTCATTTTAACTCTAATTGACTTTTTTATATAACCATCTGGAAGGTCTTAGAAGAAATGTGTATGTAGGAAGTGACGTTGAATGTATTATCTTGATTGGTAACAACTGGTTTCAAGTATATTTAAATGAAAGTAACACTCCTGTGCCTTGTGGTCTGAAGAAGCATTTGTGAAAGCGCTTACCTTTGTTGTGCACATTAAACTACGTTTTGCTTTTTATTTTATCGTCTCTTACTGGTTTCGAGTTAAGCTGGGCAGATTTGGCCTGTTTACGTTTAAATTCCATCTAGAAGTACATGGTTGTCTACGCTGAAGTTTTCTGTTATATATATATATATATATATATATATATATATATATATATGTATGTATATATTATTTTACATTTGTTTACTGGGCGTGTCTGACTGGGCTGTTAACCCATTTTCACTGGAGGCCCAAGGAGAAAAGTTCCCCAATAGTTATAAAAATTAATACAGAGATACTAATACAGAATCACAAATTAACAGATACTAAATAGTCAGTTACATACAAGAAATGTTGTTGTCCACAGTAGTTACAAAATGAATACAGAGATATTAATACAGAGTCACAAATTAACAGATACTAAATAGTTACATGCAAGAAATTCAGTGGTCAAAAACAATACAGCATTTAAATCTTGAGAAGCAGTGGTTAAACAGAATGCTGTCTATAAAAAGATTGTGCTATTTCACAGAAAATGAAGCAGCTAAATGTGTCTTGGGCAGCAAGATATATAGGTTCATAGGTTCATAGGTAGATACTAGGCTATCTGCCCTAGGGCATTTATAAGCCTAGCTAGAGTGTATTTGGCTTCCGCCTCCCTATTAGATTAGCCTACTGTGCCTCTGTAAAGTAGGTCACAGAAGGTACCCTTTTAATATTAGTTTACTGTGCCTCTGTCTAGCAGGAACACAGGAGAGATCCCAGGGGTGAACTTGCGATTTCCCATCCACGCGTCCAAATTTCGCTTGAAGAGGGTCAGCGAGGGGCTATGTCTAACATGAATTGGGATTCTATTCCAGAGTGAGGGGAGCCTCTGGGAAATGAATCTGTCCCCCCAACATGTCCTATTTATTTTTGTGCTGAGGTTTAGGTCCCTGGAGCGTGTAGCTCTAAGGGACTTGGATTTTTTGAGGTGGAGCATGTCCATTAATTCTGGCTTTGACATGGCTTTGTACATCAGGCATAGATCGCCTCTGAGTAGGCAGTAAGCAACTGAGTAGAGCTGGAGTTTCTTTAGTCGAGCTGCATAGGACATCTGTTTGTAGCCCATGATCCTCTTGGTGAGGTACTTTTGGGGTCTCTCCAGTTGCTGCAGGTGTCGGGTAAGGTACATCCCAAAAGGGGCATTGTATTCAATTATGGGCCTGATGAGTGACGAGTAGAGGGGCACAATGACCTCTCTTGATCTAGATGCGAACCCTTTCGTGATA
>NC_056736.1:33480169-33511501 GCF_019279795.1 Protopterus annectens | reverse complement strand
GCATTCATTCTACTATAGTTATGTACTAACATGGGTAGACATGTGTGTATGACATGGGTAGACACCATGCTGTGGGTGATACTGTTAGTATCTGTCAATGATTTGCTGTCTGGTAGTATACATCACCTCAACAGCATGATTATAAGCAATCATTGGATGTTGTCCTGACAAATGACACACAGTCATAGGGAACTCAGTAACAGATGTATCCTTCCGGTGCTACACTATAACACTAACCAGTGGTAATTACTGCCACCCATTCCTGTGTTCACACCTGTTTGGCATATAGCCCCCTTCGGTACATGCAAACACACTAGGGATGTGTCCATCCACATCTGGTAATGCATGCCGTGGCCTACAAGTCATTGCCTCTGAGAAGCTGCGGCACAACCTGTAAATGGCAACAAATGTAGTCATGTAGTATGCAGGCTTCACACCTATGTACTAATTAAGGGAACATGTACACATATATATTTGCAACGCATATACCTGATGTGTGCAATGCACTTACTGTTGTAATCATAATATGCCATAACATAGTAAAAGCAAGACCCACACTGCATTGACCAAGAGTGACACACACACAGTCAGCATTTGCAGGATTTAAACCCCTACCTAACTAAGTTATGATACTAGAGAGAGACGCATTAGTGCAGCGCGCTATTTGCTTTATTGGGTGGCTTCCCTTCTCCATCTGTATTTCTAGGGTGCTGACATCATCAGTCTTTCCAAAGAGGAATGCACATCTGTAGTGTGTTTTCCCAGTCTTCAAAAAGGCTACTTCTTTCATAGAGAATTGCACACACATCCCCCACACACAAAGTCAGCATTTGCAAGATTCAAATCCCTACCTAACTAGGTTATGATACTAGAGAGAGAGAGAGAGAGATGCATTAGCGCGGTGCACTATTTGCTTTACTGGGTGGCTTTCTTTCTCCGTCTGTATTTCTAGGGTGCTGACATCATCAGTCTTTCCAAAGAGGAATGTACATCTGTAGTGTGTTTTCCCTGTCTTCAAAAAGGCCACTCCTTTCATAGAGAATTGCATATACACACAGTCAGCATTTGCAGGATTCAAACCCCTATCTAACTAGGTTATGATACCAGATAGAGATGCATTAGCATGGCATGCTATTTGTTTTATTAGGCGGTTTCCCTTCTCCGTCTGTATTTCTAGGGTGCTGACATCATCAGACTGGACATGGTAATGTGTGTACACTTTGTTTTATGCCATTCCAGGAATGGTCCATGTGGGTCGGCAGGTGTCAACAGCTGGAACAGGAGCTCATAATCCTTACCTTGTGTGATCTATCTGTGGACACATCGACATTCCTTCATATGTCAACACATATTTATGCACAGCTTGTTGGTTTTGTGGCTACTACATGTGTCTGGGATGTTGATAAAGGGCTATTCAAAGTGTACATGAGACGTGTAGCTGTGTTCAGTGATGTATGTCCTGTGTGGCTGCCTGGCAAAAAGTCTAGCATGTTTGGGAACCATGATCCGCACATGAACATACCACGGTTAGTAGGGTTTTGTGTATGTCAGCTTCCAATAGCTTGGTTTATGACTTCAACCATGATGGACTCCATGGCTTGCAGATCATATTTCATAGGCATACTGGACTGTACATCCCATGGTGTATTGTGCACCAACACTTGTGTGGAGTGCCATATCATTCTGTAACCCATTCAACGGTTCCACGTCCTGTGTAGGGGGGGGGGGGTTCAGCTGACTGTTCAGGTGCAGGATCTGTTTGTTCTGTAGTTTATACATGACACATATTGGTAATCAATGTAGTCCACTTGATGCCATGCTTTTAGCATTGGGTGAAGCTGTTCATCCATTCTACATGTGATATCTCCTGGTATGATGATATGGACTATCGTCGGTGGGAGGTGGGTATGTATATCTGGGCCTGTCTGTCAGGATGTCGGCATTGTCAGTCAGGTACAGTTGGCCTTGACTCATGACGTATATGTATGTACATTGCTATATATGACATAGCTGTCGGAGGTGTCATGACTCAGTCTGGACTCCTTATCAGCTACTCTTTACAGAACACCAACAAACCAGAGCACTAATCCCTGATATACTCCTTTACACACTTAACACCCTACTGATCCTTTGTCATCTGGCTACAGAGTATGTCATGATGATATCCTGGCATGTCCAGGGGTCGGCTTTGTATGCACTCTCCAGTCCAGTTGGTGAATATTGTGATGTAGACACAATGTCATGTCTGCCTCATGTACACAGGCAAGACTCTCCTCCTCACACCAAACCCAGATATATGTGTGAGATGCACCTATAGAGACATACAGGGCTCTGAACTCTCTCAACCCATGACTGGCATAGTCTATAAGGTGGTGAAGATAACCACACACACCACATATCAGTCTCACATATCCCCTGGCGACAGCACTCAAACCACATTATCACACATACACATACTCGGATTCTATAAATGAACTCTTCCTAAGCAGCAGAGACCTCCTCATCAGGCACACACACAACTGCTACCCCACTACAATTCCCGCAGCTCACATAGTTCACAATGTCAGGGTGCAACACAGTCACTTGCCTTCGGGCTACACAACAGACATAATATAGTCGTGATAGCCGACACTTATTGTCGGAGACACTGACGTACCACTCACCAGACCATACAAGGGAATAGTCCCTTTGTGCTGTCTGTTGTGTGTCAGGATCTGCCAAATAACACATGCAGTCAGGTCACTACAAAGCAAGTACAGGACTGGCACCATCATTGTCCATGCTGGTGCGTAAAACCTCAGATGTTACTCCCTGGACAACATGACATGGTACATGGAGGAACAGTGTCATGATGTAGCCCAGGCCAGTATGACCCTGACCTTGTCTAGCATCTTACACCCACCAAGTATGATGTCACAGTATACAGACAAACATATCACGTTTAACACTTGGCTAACAGATTGGTGACATTCATAGGGGATACAGTGTCTGTCAGCCTGTGGTAACATGCTCAACATGCCACATAGCTCACTGTGGACAGCTTGCACCTGTCACGCTTGGACCTTTGACTGCTGGCTAAGGCTCTTGCTACCACCATAGTGCATTTGTTGAGCAGGGATCAAAAGACAAACCCACCTACATAGACATTACAGGTTAAATAACACTAAGGGTAATGTTGATCAACACCAGATGTGTTACCCTCATATTGCGGCCACTCAGAACTCCCCTCAGTGTGGGGGATAGCAATATATGTGCCCTAACAGAAGCCTAGTTCAGGGTCACATATGCACACCAGCACTACCAGGTTATGTTTCATACCATGCTTTCTGACCACAGGACTTGGAACGGACAACACAACTAGGGGGTGTATCCATATACATCACAGGTACACACACCTCCGGGTTAGTGGCACTGCACTAAGCATCACAGGCCATGCATATACAACTACCATTGTTCGAAACTGCCTTTCAGCTTGTTGCCTACTACAGACCACCCTCCCATACTCTGAACCACACACGGCTTTCCTGGGAACAGTGGGGGATATGATGGTCTCCACGAAAACCATTATATTGGGTGACATCAGATACATGAATATTGACTGGGGATACTACTCAAGCCGCAACAACCTCACCCTACAGTCACTGCAATTTGTACATTCATATGCTATGGCACAACCAGTCACCACAGCCACAAGGGGGAATACATATTGGACATGATCATCACCGACATGGGGACTCTATGTTACACACCAGCAATATACCCCTCATTGGTAAGGTCGGTACATACAGCTATCTCAGTGGACATACATATACACTCCACACACCCATCCTTGGTAATCTTGTTGAACTCTGATGAGCCAATGTCTCACTTCACCACAGCAAGGTGGTATCTTTCAGAGACCTTGAGACGGTGTGAAATACAGCTCCGATTGCTGAATCCTTTACATACACATTCTATGGACTCCTAGTGGACTGCATGGATTGTGCTACCCCAAATAACAACAAGACTCACTCCTCCAATGGCAGGGGACCTGTCTAATAGACACCAGCCATTAATGAGCTGTACAATGTCAGGAGGAAGCTACTACATGATAAAGCACAATCCCAGATGGGGAAAGCATCTATGATCTATACTAGCAGACAGCTATGATCACTCATGTACTTATCTAAGGTCTTCTTCTCATGGACAATTGCACCAGACAAGTAGGACTATCACAAGGCCTTTGTCTGTTATGTCAGGAACCTGGGTGGACACTCACTGATATGCTGTGAGTTACTGCATACTGACTACACTTACCCTGAACCCACTGGCATAGCCAACATCCTGGCAAACAGGTTCAGTGCAGATGTCTCCCCCCATCCCCCTAGGGAGCAACTACCCATCACAACAGAGGGTAACCTTCCTGACACCACACAGTAACAGGTGAGTGCTGCCCTCCACAAAGCATACATTACAGCATCAATGTGACCAGTTGGTGTCCGGCCTGCATCTTACACAAGCTTCATGACAGATGTAACCCTCACATTACATCACTGTGGAATATTGGAGTTACTATAGGATATGTACCCACGGAATGGCATACAGTGACAGTGTTCCCACTCCACATAGTTGGTGCCAGAATGGAACACAGACAATATTTCCCTATAAGCCTAACTATCCTGTTATGCAAAGCTACGGAATGTATTGTCATGGGACTCTTACACATAGACATCAGTACACTACCGACACAGTGTCCTACACATTTCAGCATTGTTGTGGGCAGATCTTGCCTCTTGAACATGTTTGTATTCTTTTGACAGTTAACAGGTCCATCAACATAGGGACAGTTGTACACTCAGCCTACCTGAAGATTGCTAAACCCTTCCACACAATAACCCACTAGGCCATTAGGCATTGGCTCACCAGCATCGATATGGACACATATCTCACATGATGGATTGCTACCTGGATCAGGGATAGCACCCACATGGTCACAATTGCAGGTGCCATGTCTGACTATACACCAGTTACATGTGGCATCCCACATGGCTCAGTCCTGGGACCTCTCCTGTTCAGTATATATTTGTCTGATGTACAGGCTACCACAGGGGAAATATGGCTGACCTTGTTCACACTTGACTGCAAACTGGGTGCCATGATCACCTCTCCAGCTGCCACATGCATACTTCAACAGGGTCTCTCAGAGATGGATGACTGGTGCCTGAGCCATGGCCTGCAGCTAAATGCCATTAGTTGCATAGTCATCCCCTTTGGGAATAACAACATGCCCACACATTAACACATAGGTAGTACTCCATTACATATGGTAGGTGTTGTTAGGTGATTGGGGACATGACTTGTTCGTACTGTCACCTTTGACATTCATGTTGCCACAGTGGTTGGACAGACCTTCTATAGAAGCAACCTTATCCCATATGGTTTCACATCTAGATCGAGTGATGTCATTGTGCCTCTATACTAATAACAACTGTGCTTGGTTACAATGCCACCTTTGGGGTGTACCTTACCCAACACCTGCAGCAACTGTACTGGCCAGAGATACCCAAGCAACAGCCACCCCTCAACAATTCCCATGAATCACATATCTCACAAAATCAGTGTGCCTCACAGTCACAGCCCTTAAGGCCAAACAACACACCAAATACAGTTGTTATAGGGGACTCTATTGTCCGGCACACTGACATCCCACTCAACTGACTGAACAAAGAGAAGGTCGCTGTAAGCTGCCTGTCAGGTGGCAGGATCCACCACATAACGCAAGCACACAGGTCACTCCAAAGCAGGTACAAGTATGACTCTGTCATTGTCCATGCAGGTGTGAATGACATGAGACATACCTCACTGGACTAGAAGACATGAGACATAGAACAGCTCTCTGATCATGTAGCACAGGCTGTTATGACCCTGACCTTGGGTAGCACCTTGCCCTCACCAAGAATGATGCCAGAGTATACAGACAAAATGATCAGTTTAAACAATTGTCTAAAGTATTGGTGTCATTCAATGGGGATCCAGTGTCTGACAACCTGGGATGACATGACTGACAGGTCACATTGCTTCACTAGGGACGGTTTGCACCTGTCAACCTTAGGCTTTCGTATAATGGCCATGCCTCTTGCCACCCCCATACTGTATTTTTTCGGCGAGGCTCAAAGGACATACCCACCTCCATTGACAACCCAAGGATACAAAATCTAGAGGTAATTCTACTCAATGAAATACACTTCAAGATGAACGCACTTGTGGCTCTCCTCAGTATGGAGAATATTGATGTCTGTGCAGTAACAGAAACCTGGTTCAAGGCTCCTGAGAGCACCCCAGCACTAACAGGTTATAACTCATACCATGCGTTTCACACACAAAACTCGGACCGAAGCACAAAAGGAGGGGTAATATCTATATTCATCAAAGATACCTACACCTCTAGGTTAGTGGCACTGCACGAAGCATCAGAAACTATCCACGTGCAACAAACAGTGGGCCAAACTGCATTTCAGTTTGTAGCCTGCTACAGAACACCCTCCCTATTACAGGAACCCCACTTGGCATTCCTGAGAACACTGGAGAATATTAAGGTCTCTCCTACAACTATGTTATTGGGTGACTTCAACTACCTAAACATTGACTGCAACAACTACCCATGCCCAAACACACTCGCCCAACAGTTCCTTGAAGTTATAAACTGTAATGCGATGGAAGAACTGGTCACCACTCCCACAAAAGGGAACAACATATTGGACCTGGTCATAACCAACATGGGGACTCTATGTTCCACACCAGAGGTAAACCCATCATTGGTAAGTTCAGCCCATTAACAAATTTCCATGGACGTCTATATCCCCTCCCCACCCCCAGCCAAGGAAATCACTGTATAGAATTTCTCAAACGCCAGCTTTGCACTTTTCAAGACTGAGGTGGAATCCTTCAAAGCCCACAGGCCAGAGGATAATAGGCCAATCCGCAGAATCCTTTACCACTACATTGTATGAGCACCTGCAGGAATGCATGGATCATGCTATCCCAAATAAAACGAAGCCTCACTCCTCCAAAGACAGGATACCTGTTTGGTGGACGCCGGCCATAAATAAGCTATACAACAGAAAGAGGAAGCTACTACATGACAGAGCAAAATCCCAAAAATGGAAGCCATCTCTGATCAGTATTAGCAAGAAACTTCAATACCTCATAAAATCATCAAAGGCCAGTTTCCAAAGGGAAATTGCCCTAGACACTAAAGATAATCACAAGTCCTTCTTTAGCTATGTCCATAATATGGGTGGAAACTCCCAGATATGCTCTGAATTGTTGCATAACGGTACGAAATATACCGAAACTACAGACAGCCAACATCCTGGCAGACAGATTCAGCACAAACCACTCCCCCCCTTCACCCACAAAGGAACAAATGTCTATCCCAACTGAATGTAACCTCCCTGACACCACAGATGCACAGGTGAAAGCTGTCCTCGCCAAAGCAGAAAACACAGCAGCTATGGGACCGGACGGTATCCCAGGCTGTGTCTTACACAAGCTGCAAGAAGAACTGAACCCTCACATTAAGTCACTGTTCAAACATAGCCTTACTACAGGATATGTACCCGAATAATGGCATACAGCTACAGTGGTTCCACTCCACAAAGGTGGTGCCACAACAGACCCTGGGAACTATCGCCCCATAAGCCTGACTAGTCTGGTCTGTACAGCTATGGAGCGTATTATCATGGAACTCATAAACAAAGACATTGGGAGCCTCCAGACACTGGACCTTACCCAATTTGGCTTTGTTAAGGGCAGATCTTGCCTCTTAAACCTAGTTGATTTCTTTGAAACAGTTACCAAAGCTATGGCTGAGGGCAAGGTAGTCCACACAGCCTACATGGACCTCGCAAAAATGTTCAACACAGTACCCCCTCGGATATCATACATAAGCTTAACAGCTTAAATATCAACCCCTATATCACAAGATGGGTTGCAAACTGGCTCAGGGATAGAACCCACGTTGTCAGAATCACAGGTGCCATGTCCAAATACAAACCAGTTACAAGTGGCATCCCACAGGGCTCAATTCTGGGACCTATCTGGTTCAGTATATACTTCTATGAGGTTCAGGCTAACACGGGGGCATTATGGCTGACAAGGTTCGCAGATTACTGCAAACTGGGGGCCATAATCGACTCTCCAGCTAACACAAGCATCCTCCAGAAGTGTCTCACAGAGATGGATGTATGCTGCCAGAGCCACAAGCTCGTGCTACATGCTATAAAGTGCATAGTCATCCCCTTTGTGAAAAACAAGGTGCACACAAATTACCACATAAGTGGTAATCCATTAAGTACAGAAGTAGTAACTTGAGATTTGTGGACCAATGTAGATAGTAATCTCTCCTTTGATAACAACATTGCCAAAGTGGTTACAAACACCTTCTATATATGCCACCTTATCACAAACGGGTTCGCATCTACATCAAGTGAGGTCATTGTGCCCATCTACTCATCAGTCATCAGCACCATACTTGAATACAATGGCTCTTTTGGGATATACCTTACCCGACACCTGCAGCACCTGGAGAGACCCAAAAGTACCTCTTCAAGATGGTCATGAGCTACAAACAGATGTCATATGCAGCTCACCTAAGGAAACTGCAGCTCTACTCAGTTGCTTACCACCTACTCAGAGGCAATCTATGCATGACATACAAAGCCATGTCAAAGCCCGAATTAATGGACATGCTCCACCTCAAAAAAAATCCAAGTCCCTTAGAGATGCACGCTCCAGGGACTTAAACCTCAGCACAGGAATAAAAACGACATGCTGGAGGGACAGATTCATTTCCCAGAGGCTCACCTCACTCTGGAATAGAATCCCAGTTCATATTAGACATAACCCCTCTCTGACGCTCTTCAAGCCAAATCTGGACACATGGATGGGAAATTGCAAATTCACCCCTGTGATCTCTTCTGTGTCCCTGCTCGACAGAGGCAAAGTAGCCTAAACATACACGAGCTATCT
Organism: Protopterus annectens; assembly: GCF_019279795.1. Classification (NCBI taxonomy): domain Eukaryota; kingdom Metazoa; phylum Chordata; order Ceratodontiformes; family Protopteridae; genus Protopterus; species Protopterus annectens. Next base: position 33,502,492 of record NC_056736.1, on the reverse strand, counting down.
TGTGTGACCTACTATTCACTGGCACAGTGTAGCACTCTGACAGGGCTGCAAAAGCCAAACACACTCTGGCTAGGCTTGTACATACCCTAGGGCAGATAGCCTACTATTGACCTTTGAACCTATGCTTCTGCTCGGGATGCACAATATTTACTGCTGATACTGTTTGCAGGTCTTTATCGTCTTTGCTTTCCCAGTTTCTATGAACAACTTAGGTATCTGTGGAACATGTTTGATCATGACAGGGTTCCACTATATTATATGTGTTTGTTGTCATGTAACTGTGTGCACAGGGCGGATTGCTGGATAGTGAGAGGTTCCTGGGTTAACACATGCAACTGCCAGATGTGTGGCCCACTGCTGTAGTTAGACATGGCCTAACTGTGTGAGCATGCCCAGTTCAGGCTTTTCATATTTTGTTGCCTGACATATGTCTCATTTATCCAAGTGTGTGAGCATGCCCAGTGTAACCTTTCAGTATGTTGCAATCTGAAGTCCACTACATTTGTGGATGTGTGTGAACATGACCAATATTAACATTTATACTGTGTGTGTTGGAAGTCAAGTTCTGTTCTTACTGCAGGACTCACCTTTGTGTCATAACTCAACAGGGATTATGCTGTGCCTGCAGGGTTTCCATGAGATACTTTGCATAGACTTATCAACATTCCTTCATACTGGCTGAACAGTGCAATGCTGTCATGGTTTAGTGGTTCAGTACTTTAACTATGGTGCACAGTATCCTGGGTTTGAGGCCCATCACTGCTTTATATTTCCATACTGAGCAGACCAGATGGCTTAAGGGCCAGTTAAGCAAATATGAGCATGTTGGCTTTTATTGTGCTTTGCCCTACTTAGACCAGGCTTGTCCGACATTGCTGTATATTCACCAACTTTGCTGGACATTGCCAAATATTATTCGACACTGACCACAGTTGTACTAGTTGGTGTGTGTATTCTGTTTGCATATACTACATGGTGGTAATTGCTGTTTAGCACTACCTTTAATTGCTTGACACATGGCAATCATGCCTCAGGTGGTGCTGCAGGTCTGCCTATGTCGGATGCACATACTACACTCCCTGTACATGTTTGAAGCAGGTAGTGTCAACTTAGGCATCCCTTTTACTATATGTGTGGGTCAGAGAGAGGTATAATTTCCAGGGTTCCTACTGAGCCAGTGTATGTGCTATGCGTTGCCTCTTTTCCAAGGTCAAAGCATACTGGGCATGCCTCCTTCTGCCTACTGGGGCAGGCTCAGGTTGTTCCTCCTCTGAGTCACGCTCTGCCTATGATGACCTTGGCAATGGTGGGGGGCTGTTTGGGCCAGGCCTATGCTGGTCCTGCTGCAGCTGTTTTCGCAGGATCATATTATGTAGCATAGCACATACCATGACAATTTGGGTGCATGTAGTTGGAGTGTACTGCAAGGCTCCTCCAGATGTGTCCAGGCACCGAAACCATGACTTGAGCAGCCCAAACACATGCTCAATTACATTTCGTGTTTGTGCGTGTGCCTCATTATGGCATTCCTGTTCAGGTGTGTGTGCGTTTCTGATGGGAGTCATCAGCCATGGCTCTAGTGCATAGCCAGCATCCCCCACTAGGTGACCATGTGGGATGTCCCCATAGGCAAATGTCTGGTACAGTTGCATCAGATGCCAGATATGGGAATCATGGTAGCTTCCAGGGCAGCCAGCACAAACATTCAGTATTATGCCCTGGGCATCACACACAACTTGGCAGTTGATGGAGGGGAAGCCCTTGCAGTTGAAGTAGACCCTACCCAGCCCACCGGCTGGTGCTGTGATGCGTATGTGCGTGAAGTCTATTGCACCCACTACCTCAGGGTATTCCGCTATTTGCTGGAAGAGACGCATATTGCTGGCCAATAACTCATTGGAACTGGGGAAATATACATGATCACCGACATGTGGTGACATGGCATCCAGAAACTGGTGCAGTACCCTGGATGCTGATGCATGTGACATCTCCATCATATCACCAGTTGGTCTCTGGAAGGTACCTGTTGCTAGTATTCATAGGCCAACACATACCTTGGTTTCCACTGGAATGGGTTCCCCTCTGCTGGTTCTGTGTGTGAGGCATGGCCTGCACAGCTCAACAATTTGCTGCATGAGGTCTCTGTCCACTCTATAGCGCTCCACTATCTCCAGCTCATGTAGCCCCTGGTAGGTTACCCTGGGCCTGTCCACTCTTCTCCGTCTCCTCACTGGGGATTGGTTGGCAACATTGCCATTGTCACCACCCTCAGCATGTTGCATATGTCGGTTTATGATAGCAATGGCAGCCCCTAACATTTCTTTGTCTCAGTTAAGCCTTTTCAGTATTCACTTCTCTTAGCTTACCGCAGTGCTGCAGTGTCTCTGAGCAATACATGTTGAAAAGTTGTTTGCAGAGTTTTAAGTGCTGGGCTGGGCTGGTTTACTGCCTGTGTAATTGCCTGATTCGGATTATTTCCACCTGCTAGCTCTGCTGACTCTCCCTGGTTAACTTCCTACTGTTTGTTGTGCTTCCTTTTCCCTTTCCATTTCCTCAGGGGGCAGAGCTGCGCACACTAGCGCAGATGCGCGTACACATGCTAACATGCATGCACACAGGCTTAGACAGACTTACACTAGCTAATTCCTGCCTAAATGCGTGCACACTAGTGCAGAGGTGCTTACAAGACTTTAAACTGCCTTATACATGTTTACTCCAGCTTAAACGCGCACACTGACTCTTCCACACATGCACATTGTCTTACTCGGATTTACAGGCGCTCACACGCACGCATACAGATTGCAAGCATTTTTCAAGAAACTTTGGTGATACCCAAAGTGTGCACCTTCTATTTCTTGACTTTAGCTAGGATACCTGATGACACACCTCTTCCAGTGATGAGCAACTGACAGCTAACACATGACACTCTGCTCCAATGAGATTATCTTCTTTCATACATACCCCCTCCTGATGTCATCTATATCCTACTCTGTTACTCTCCTTATCCTAGTCTTATACTCCACTGACTGTGCTCATTTGCTATGTAGACTTGGGATTCACTATCCTTACCCTCATTTGTATAGAATTGCCTACTAATGCTTGGTTACATCTCTTAGACTGTGTTCCCCCCTTAGCAACCCCTACTCGGTAGCCATGTTATCTTCAGCCTGCCATTGCCTTGCATTGTACAATACAAATCCCCATAAAATCCACATTTGTGGGTTTTAATTTTTATTTTTCTGTTTTTTAGAGTGTAGCCTGTTTGCGCGATGCTGAGCTATGCTTAAACATGGAATATCGGACAAAAAAATTAAATTACTTTTTTTTCATTTTGCATCGGGTAACATTGCCAATGGCTGTATATTTGGCCATTGGCATGCTTCCTCTACTGGATGCAACCTTTATTTGGAGCTGTCAATGCTCCGTTTTGCTATTTGCAGAACGATACTCAGTTGTCAACTGAGTATATTTCTGCAGATAACACTACTCTTACTCGGACAGGTTTGGGTTTCCTGGATCACAAATCTACCTCATTTGCATGCCTTTCAGCTGCAATTGAGGTAATTTGCATGTCCCGGCCCTGTCCATGTAAGAGCCATTTTAGGAGCTCTCTTACACTCCCCTACAGGCTGTTCTTGGATCGCTCATCAGACATGATGGCTGCATGGAGTCTTACTCTACTCTTAGACTCCATGCAAGCCATCGTGAATCCGGCCCTAAATTTCACTTCAAGAATACCAGCTTACATTACTAAATTAAAACAATTTAAGCCATGGTTAGACTCAGAAATTCAATATTTTTTTAGAAACAAATTGCACTGAAGATACAAATAATATAATAATATGGGACACTTTAAAGGTCTTCTTATATGGTAAAATTATATCCTGGTTCAAAAACAAAACAAAAGAATGGGAATCAGAATTGCACAACATTCAAAAACAAATAACAGAAATGAATGCAAACACTTCTGATGTAAGAAGTTCCCAAGTAAAAAAAAAAGAAATTGAAGAATTAAATAAAAAAATACAATGAAATTCTAACTCATAAGATGAATTTGGCATTGGAAAAATTAAAATTTAGTTTACTCTCAGCATCTCCAAAACACTTACACAACTTAGCAATGAGAATAAAAAGGCAAAATATGGAAAATAATATTATAAATATTGTCCATGAAGGGAAAGGTAATAAAAAAGTGTCAGACATAAATGATATCCTAGAAGCTTTTAAATTCCATTATACTAATCATTATGGAAACAATAATAACAAACCTACTTTCGTAAGATTAAAAACAAGTAATCCTGTAATAAATAAAATACTTGAAAAATTAAAAATTGATATCGAAAAACAAATCTCTCTTAAGGAAATAAATGACAAAATTAGAGAGAGTAAAAATAACAAATCACCAGCAACAGATGGCATAATAATGGAATTATACAAGATATTCCCAAATTCAGCAATCTCTTTACTTCATAAGACTTTAAATGAAGTTCAAGTTCAAAATATAATTCCACCATCCTGGAAGTATTCATTAATTACTCCAATAAAAAAAGAGAACAAGGACTCTTCCCTCTGTAGTTCTTATAGACCGATTTCCCTATTAAATAATGATTACAAAATATTTATGGGCCGGATTCACAGAGGCTTGCACAGAGTCTAAGAGTAGAGTAAGACTCCATGTAGCCATCATGTGTGATGACCGATCCAGGAACAGCCTGTAGGGGCATGTAAGAGAGCTCCTAAAACAGCTCTTACACGGACAGGGCCGGGACATGCAAATTACCTCAATTGCAGCTGAAAGGCATGCAAATGAGGTAGATTTGCGATCCAGGAAACCCGAACCTGTCCTTGTAAGAGTAGTGTTATCTGCAGAAATGTACTCAGTTGACAACTGAGTACCGTTCTGAAAATAGCAAAACGGAGCCGTGACAGCTCCAAATAAAGGTTGCATCCAGTAGAGGAAGCATGCCAATGGCCAAATATACTGCCATTGGCAATGTTACCCAATGCAGAATGAAAAAAATGTAATTTAATTTTTTTCCCGATATTCCATGTTTAAGCGTAGCGCAGCATCGCGCAAACGGGCTGCGCTCTAAAAAACAGAAAAATAAAAATTAAAACCCATAAATGTGGATTTTATGGTGATTTGTATTGTACAATGCAAGGCAGTGGCAGGCTGAAGAAAACATGGCTACCGAGTAGGGGTTGCTAAGGCGGGAACCCAGTATAAGAGATTTAACAAAACCATTAGTAGGCAATCCTATGCAAATGAGGGTAAGCATAGTGAAACCCAAGTCTACATAGCAAATGAGCAGAGTTAGTGGAGTGTAAGACTAGGATAAGGGGAGTAACAGAGTAGGATATAGGTGACATCAGGAGGTGGTATGTATGAAAGAAGATAATCTCATTGGAGCAGAGTATCATGTGTTAGCTGCCAGTTGCGCATCACTGAAAGAGGTGTGTCATCAGGTATCCTAGCTAAAGTCAAGAAATAGAAGGTGCACACTGTGGGTATCACCAAAGTTTCTTGAAAAATTCTTGCAACGTGTATGCGCGCGTGTGCGTGCCTGTAAACCCGAGTAAGACAATGTGCACATGTGGAAGCATCAGTGGGTGCGTTTAAGCCAGAGTAAACATGTATAAGGCAGTTTAAAGTCTTGTAAGCTCCTCTGTGCCCGTGTGCGCATGTTTAGGCAGGAATTAGCTAGTGTATGTCCGTCTAAGCCTGTGTGCACGTATGTTAGCATGTGTACGCACATCTGTGTTAGTGTGTGCTGCGCTGCCCCCTGAGGAAATGGAAAGGGAAAAGGAAGCACAACAAACAGTAGGAAGTTAACCAGGGAGAGTCAGCAGAGCTAGCAGGTGGAAATAATCCGAATCAGGCAATTACACAGGCAGTAAACCAGACCAACTCAGCCCGACACTTAAAACTCTGCAAACAACTTTTCACCATGTACTGCTCAGAGACACTGCAGCATTGCAGTAAGCTAAGAGAAGTGAATACTGAAAAGGCTTAACTGAGACAAAGAAATGTTAGGGGCTGCCATTGCTGTCATAAACCGACATATGCAACATGCTGAGTGTGGTGCCAATGGGAATGCTGCCAACAAACCCCCAGTGAGGAGACGGAGAAGAGTGTACAGGCCCAGGGTAACTTGCCAGGGGCTACATGAGCTGGAGATAGTGGAACGCTATAGAGTGGGCAGAGACCTCATGCAGCAAATTGTTGAGCTGTGCAGTCCACGCCTCACACACAGAACCAACAGAGGGGAACCCATTCCAGTGAAAACCAAGGTATGTGTTGGCCTACGAATACTAGCAACAGGTACCTTCCAGAGACCAACTGCTGATATGATGGGGATATCACAGGCATCAGCATCCAGAGTACTGCACCAGTTTCTGGATGCCATGTCAGCACATATCAGTGAGAATGTATATTTCCCCAATTCCCATGAGGTATTGGCCAACAATATGCGTCTCTTCCAGCAAATAGCGGAATACCCTGAGGTAGTGGGTGCAATAGACTGCACACACATATGCATCAAAGCACCAGCCGGTGAGCGAGGTAGGGTCTACTTCAAGTGCAAGGGCTTCCCCTCCATCAACTGCCAGGTTGTGCGTGATGCCCAGGGCATAATACTGAATGTGTGTGCTGGCTGCCCTGGAAGCTACCATGATTCCCATATCTGGCATATGACACAACTGTACCAGACATTTGCCAATGGGGACATCCCACATGGTCACCTAGTGGGGGATGCTGGCTGTGCACTGGAGCCGTGGTTGATGACTCCCATCAGAAACGCACACACACCTGAACAGGAACGCCATAAAGTGGCACACGCACAAACACGAAATGTAATTGAGCGTATGTTTGGGCTGCTCAAGTCATGGTTTTGGTGCCTGGACACATCTGGTGGAGCCTTGCAGTACACTCCAACTACATGCACCCAAATTGTCATGGTATGTGCTATGCTACATAATATGATCCTGCAAAAACAGCTGCAGCAGGACCAGCATAGGCCTGGCCCAAACAGCCCCCCACCATTGCCAAGGTCATCGCAGGCAGATCGTGACTCGGAGGAAGAACAACCTGAGCCTGCCCCAGGAGGCATGCCCAGCATGCTTTGGCCTTCGGAAAGAGGCAATGCATAGCACATACATTGGCTCAGTAGGAACCCTGGAAATGATACCTCTCTCTGACCCACAGATATAGTAAAAGGGATGCCTAAGTTGACACTGCTTCAAACATGTACAGGGAGTGTAGTATGTGCATCCGACATAGGCAGCCCTGCAGCACCACCTAAGGCATGATTGCCATGTGTCAAAAAATTAAAGGTAGTGCTAAACAGCATTTACCACCATGTAGTATATGCAAACAGAATACACACACCAGCTAGTACAACTGTGGTCAGTATCGAGTAATATTGGGCAATGTCCAGCAAAGTTGGTGAATATACAGCAATGTTGGACAAGCCTGGTCTAAGTAGAGCATAGCAGAATAAAAGCCAACATGCTCATATTTGCTTAACTGGCCCTTAAGCAGTCTGGTCTGCTCAGTATGGAAATATAAAGCAGTAATGGGCCTCAAACCCAGGATACTGTGCACCATAGTTAAAGTACTGAACCACTAAACCATGACAGCATTGCACTGTCCAGCCAGTATAAAGGAATGTTGATAAGTCTATGCAAAGTATCTCATGGAAACCCTGCAGGCACAGCATATTCCCTATTGAGTTATGACACAAAGGTGAGTCCTGCAGTAAGAACAGAACTTGACTTCCAACACACACAGTATAAATGTTAATATCGGTCATGTTCACACACATCCATAAATGTAGTGGGCTTCAGATTGTAACATACTGAAAGGTCACACTGGGCATGCTCACACACTTGGATAAATGAGACATATGTCAGGCAACAAAACATGGAAAGCCTGAACTGGGCATGCTCACACACTTGGGCCATGTCTGACTACAGCAGTGGGCCACACATCTGGCAGTTGCATGTGTTAACCCAGGAACCTCTCACTATCCAGCAGTCCGCCCTGTGCACACAGTTACATGACAACAGACCCTTATATAATATAGTGGAACCCTGTCATGATCAAACATGTTCCACAGATACCCAAGTTGTTCATAGAAACTGGGAAAGCAAAGATGATAAAGACCTGCAAACAGTATCAGCAGTAAATATTGTGCATCCTGAGCAGAAGCATAGGTTCAGAGGTTGATAGTAGGCTATCTGCCCTAGGGTATGTACAAGCCTAGCCAGAGTGTGTTTGGCTTTTGCAGCCCTGTCAGAGTACTACAATGTGCCAGTGAATAGTAGGTCACACAAGATAGCCCATGTACATTTAGGCTACTGTGCCTCTGTTGAGCAGGGACACAGAAGAGATCCCAGGGGTGAATTTGCGATTTCCCATCCATGTGTCCAGATTTGGCTTGAAGAGGGTCAGCGAGGGGCTATGTCTAATATGAACTGGGATTCTATTCCAGAATGAGGTGAACCTCTGGGAAATGAATCTGTCCCTCCAGCATGTCCTTTTTATTCCTTTGCTGAGGTTTAAGTCCCTGGAGCGTGTATCTCTAAGGGACTTGGATTTTTGAGGTGGAGCATGTCCATTAATTCGAGCTTTGACATGGCTTTGTATGTCAGGCATAGATTGCCTCTGAGTAGGTTGTAAGCAACTGAGTAGAGCTGGAGTTTCCTTAGGTGAGCTGCATATGACATCTGTTTGTAGCCCATGACCCTCTTGGAGAGGTACCTTTGGGACTCTCCAGGTGCTGCAGGTGTCGGATAAGGTACATCCCAAAAGGGCCATTGTATTCAAGTATGGTGCTGATGACTGATGAGTAGAGGGGCACAATGACCTCACTTGATGTAGATGCAAACCCGTTTGTGATAAGGTGGCATATATAGAAGGTGTTTGTAACCACTTTGGCAATGTGATTATCGAAGGAGAGATTACTATTTACATTGGTCCACAAATCCCAAGTTACTACTTCTGTACTTAATGGATTACCACTTATGTGGTAATTTGTGTGCACCTTGTTTTTCACAAAGGGGATGACTATGCACTTTATAGCATGTAGCTCGAGCTTGTGGCTCTGTCAGCAAACATTCATCTCTTTGAGACCCTTCTGGAGGATGCTTGTGTTAGCTGGAAAGTCGATTATGGACCCCAGTTTGCAGTAATCTGTGAACCTTGTCAGCCATAATGCCCTCGTGTTAGCCTGAACCTCATAGAAGTATATACCAAACCAGAGAGGTCCCAGAACTGAGCCCTGTGGGATGCCACTTGTAACTGGTTTGTATTTGGACATGGCACCTGCGATTCTGACAATGTGGGTTCTATCCCTGAGCCAGTTTGCAACCCATCTTGTGATATAGGGGTTGATATTTAAGCTGTTAAGCTTATGTATGATATCCGAGTGGGGTATTGCATTGAACGTTTTTGCGAGGTCCATGTAGGCTTTGTGGACTACCTTGCCCTCATCCATAGCTTAGGTAACTGTTTCAAAGAAATCAACTTGGTTTAAGAGGCAAGATCTGCCCTTAACAAAGCCAAATTGGGTAGGGTCCAGTGTCTAGAGGCTCCCAATGTCTTTGTTTATGAGTTGCATGATAATACGCTCCATAGCTGTACAGACCAGACTAGTCAGGCTTATGGGGCGATAGGTCCCAGGGTCTGTTGTGGCACCACCTTGTGGAGAGGAACCACTGTACTGTATGCCATTATTAGGGTACATATCCTGTAGTAAGGCTAAGTTTGAACAGTGACTTAATGTGAGGGTTCAGTTCTTCTTGGAGCTTGTGTAAGACACAGCCTGGGATAACGTTCGGTCCCATAGCTGCTGTGTTTTCTGATTTGGCGAGGGCAGCTTTCACCTGTGCATCTGTGATGTGAGGGAGGTTACATTCAGTTGGGATAGACATTTGTTGCTTTGTGGGTTTAGGGGGGGAGTGGTTTGTGCTGAATCTGTCTGCCAGGATGTTGGCTGTCTGTAGTTTCGGTATGTTTTGTACAGTTATGCAACAATTCAGAGCATATCTGGGAGTTTCCACCCATATTATGGACATAACTAAAGAAGGACTTGTGATTATCTTTAGTGTCTAGGGCAATTTCCCTTTGGAAACTGGCCTTTGATGATTTTATGAGGTATTGAAGTTTCTTGCTAATACTGATCAGAGATGGCTTCCATTTTTGGGATTTTGCTCTGTGATGTAGTAGCTTCCTCCTTCAGTTGTATAGCTTATTTATGGCCGGGGTACACCAAACAGGTCTCCTGTTTTTGGAGGAGTGACGCTTCGTTTTATTTGGGATAGCATGATCCATGCATTCTTGCAGGTGCTCATACAATGCATTTGTAAAGGATTCTGCAGATTGGCCTGTTATCCTCTGGCCTGTGGGCTTTGAAGGATTCCACCTCAGTCCTGAGAAGTGCAAAGTTGCCGTTTGAGAAATTCTATACAGTGATTTCCTTGGCTGGGGGTGGGGACGGGATATGGATGTCCATGGAAATTTGTTAATGGTCTGATCCTACCAATGAGGGGTTTCCCTCTTTGGTGTGGAACATAGAGTCCCCATGTTTGTGATGACCAGGTCCAATATGTTGTTCCCTCTTGTGGGAGTGATGACCAGTTCTTCCATCGCATTACAGTTTATAACTTCAAGGAACTGTTGGGTGAGTGTGTTTGGGCATGAGTAGTTGTTGCAGTCAATGTTTGAGTAGTTGAAGTCACCCAATAACATAGTTGTATAAGAGACCTTGATATTCTCCAGTGTTTTCAGGAATGCCAAGTGGGGTTCCTGTAAGACGGAGGGTGTTCTGTTGCAGGCTACAAACTAAAATGCAGTTTGGCCCGCTGTTAGTTGTACATGGATAGTTTCTGATGCTTCGTGCAGTGCCACTAACCTGTAGGTGTAGGTATATTTGATGAATATAGATACTACCCCTCCTTTTGTGCTTCGGTCCGAGTTTTGTTTGTGAAACACATGGTATGAGTTATAACCTGGTAGTGCTGGGGTGCTCTCTGGAGCCTTGAACCAGGTTTCTGTTACTGCACAGACATCGATATTCTCCATACTGAGGAGAGCCTCAAGTGCGTGCATCTTGAGGTGTAGACGTCTGGCATTGAGTAGCATTACCTCTAGATTTTGTATCCTTGGGTTGTCAATGGAGGTGTGTATGTCCTTTGAGCCTCGCCTAAAAAATGCACTATGGGGGTGGCAAGAGGCATGGCCAGTATACGAAAGCCTAAGGGTGACAGGTGCAAGCCGTCCCTAGCGAAGCAATGTGGCTTGTCAGGCATGTCATGATTTACTTTGCCTTAAATGTACTCTCCTTGCATTTTACTATGTTTTTATATATTGTATTTCACTATATTTTTATTGTATCCTTGGAGCTTTTCTCCCCAGGACTCCATTGAAAACGGGCTTATTTGGCCCAATGGACCATCTTGGCAACCAAAATTCAAATAAATAAATAAATAAAAATAATGTCATCCCAGGCTGACAGACACTGGATCCCCATTGAATGACACCAATACTTTAGACAATTGTATAAACTGATCATTTTGTCTGTATATTCTGGCATCATTCTTGGTGAGGGCAAGATGCTACCCAAGGTCAGGGTCATACCAGCCTGGGCCACATGATCAGAGAGCTGCTCTATGTCTCATATCTTGTAGTCCAGGGAGGCATGTCTCAAGTCATTCACACCTGCATGGACAATGACAGAGTCATACTTGTACCTGCTTTGGAGTGACCTGAGTGCTTGCATTATGTGGTGGATCCTACCACCTGACAGGCAGCTTACAGTGACCTTCTCCTTGTTCAGTCAGTTGAGTGGGATGTCAGTGTGCCGGACAATAGAGCCCCCTATAACATCTGTATTTGGTGTGTTGTTTGGCCTTAAGGGCTGTGACTGTGAGGCACACTGATTTTGTGAGATATGTGATTCATGGGTATTGTTGAGGGGTGGCTGTTGCTTGGGTATCTCTGGCCAATACAGTTGCTGCAGGTGTTGGGTAAGGTGCACCCCAAAGGTGGCATTGTAACCAAGCACGGTTGTTATTAGTATAGGGGCACAATTACATCACTCGATCTAGATTTGAAACCACATGGGATAAGGTTGCTTATATAGAAGGTCTGTTCAACCACTGTAGCAACGTGAATGACAGTACGAACAAGTCATGTCCCCAATCACCTAACAATACCTGCCATATGTAATGGAGTGCTACCTATGTGTTAATGTGTGGGCATGTTGTTATTCCCAAAGGGGATGACTATGCAACTAATGGCATTTAGCTGTAGGCCATGGCTCAGGTACCAGTCATCCATCTCTGGGAGACCCTGTTGGAGTATGCATGTGGCAGCCTGAGAGGTGATCATGGCACCCAGTTTGCAGTCAAGTGTGAACAAGGTCAGCCATATTCCCCCTGTGGTAGCCTATACTTCAGACAAACATATACTGAACAAGAGAGGTCCCAGGACTGAGCCGTGTGGGATGCCACATGTAACTGGTGTATAGTCAGACATAGCACCTGCAATTCTGACCATGTGGGTGCTATCCCTGTTCCAAGTAGCAATCCATCATGTGAGATATGTGTCCATATCGATGCTGGTGAGCCAATGCATAATGGCCCAGTGGGTTATTGTGTGGAAGGGTTTAGCAAGTTTCAGGTAGGCTGCATGTACAACTGTCCCTATGTTGATGGACCTGTTAACTGTCAAAAGAAAACAAACATGTTCAAGAGGCAAGATCTGCCCACAACAATGCTGAAATGTGTAGGACAGTATCTGTAGTTTCCTGATGTCTATGTGTAAGAGTCCCATGACAATACACTCCATAGCTTTGCATAACAGGATAGTTATTAGGGCAATATTGTCTGTGTTCCATTCTGGCACCAACTATGTGGAGTGGGAACACTGTCGCTGTATGCCATTCCATGGGTACATATCCTGTAGTAACTCCAATATTGCACAGTGTTGTAATGTGAGGGTTACGTCTGTCATGAAGCTCGTGTAAGATGCAGGCCGGGACACCAACTGGTCACACTGATGCTGTAATGTATGCTTTGGGGAGGGCAGCACTCACCTGTTACTGTGTGGTCTCAGGGAGGTTACACTCTGTTGAGATGGGTAGTTGCTCCCTAGGGGGGATGGGGGGGGCATCTGCACTGAACCTGTTTACCAGGATGTTGGCTATGCCAGTGGGTTCAGGGTAAGTGTAGTCAGTATGCAGTAACTCACAGCATATCAGCAAGTGTCCACCCAGGTTCCTGACATAACAGAAGAAGGCCTTGTGATAGTCCTACTTGTCTGGTGCAATTGTACATGAGAAGAAGACCTTAGATAAGTACATGTGTGATCATAGCTGTCTGCTAGTACAGATCACAGATGCTTTCCCCATCTGGGATTGTGCTCTATCATATAGTAGCTTCCTCCTGACATTGTACAGCTCATTAATGGCTGGTGCCTATCAGACAGGTCTCCTGCCATTGGAGGAGTGAGTTTTGTTATTTGGGGTAGCACAATCCATGCAGTCCACTAGGAGTCCATAGAATGTGTATGTAAAGGATTCAGCAGTCTGAGCTGTATTTCACACTGTCTTAAGGTCTCTGAAGGATACTACCTTGCTGCGGTGAAGTGAGACGTTGGCTCATCAGAAGTTCACCAAGATTACCCAGGATGGGTGTGTGGAGTGTATATGCATGTCCACTGAGATAGCTGTATGTTCCGACCTTACCAATGAGGGGTATATTGCTGGTGTGTAACATAGAGTCCCCATGTCAGTGATGATCATGTCCAATATGTATTCCCCCTTGTGGCTGTGGTGACTAGTTGTTCCATAGCATATGCATGTACAAATTGTAGTGACTGTAGGGCAAGGTTGTTGTGGCTTGAGTAGTATCCCCAGTCAATATTCATGTATCTGATGTCACCCAATATAATGGTGTTCGTGGAGACCATCATATCCCCCACTGTTCCCAAGAAAGCCGTGTGTGGTTCCTGAGTATGGGAGGGAGGTCTGTAGTAGGCAACAAACTGAAAGGCAGTCTCGAACAATGATAGTTGTATATGTGTGGTCTGTGATGCTTAATGCAGTGCCACTAACCCGGAGGTGTGTGTATCTGTGATGTATATGGCTACACCCCCTAGTTGTGTTGTCCGTTCCAAGTCCTGTGGTCAGAAAGCATGGTATAAAACATAACCTGGTAGTGCTGGTGTGCATATGTGACCCTGAACTAAGCTTCTGTCAGTGCACATATATTGCTCTCCTGCATACTGAGCGGAGTCCTGAGTGGCCGCAATATGAGGGTAACACATCTGGTGTTGAGCAACATTACCCTTAGTGTTTTTTAACGTGTAATGTCTATGTAGGTGGGTTTGTCTTTTGAGCCCTGCTCAGCAAATGCACTATGGTGGTAGCAAGAGCCTTAGCCAGCATTCAAAGGTCCAAGGGTGACAGGTGCAAGCTGTCCATACTGAAGCTATGTGGCATGTTGAGCATGTCACCACAGGCTGACAGACACTGTATCTCCTATGAATGACACCAATCTGTTAGCCAAGTGTTAAACGTGATATGTTTGTCTGTATACTGTGACATCATACTTGGTGGGTGTAAGATGCTAGACAAGGTCAGGGTCATACTGGCCTGGGCTACATCATGACACTGTTCCTCCACGTACCATGTCATGTGGTCCAGGGAGTAACATCTTAGGTTTTACGCACCAGCATGGACAATGATGGTGCCAGTCCTGTACTTGCTTTGTAGTGACCTGACTGCATGTGTTATGTGGCAGATCCTGACACATGACAGACATCACAAAGGGACTATTCCCTTGTATGGGCTGGTGAGTGGTACGTCAGTGTGTCTGACAATAAGTGCCGCCTATCACAACTGTATTATGTGTGTTGTGTAGCCCGAAGGCAAGCGACTGTGTGGCACCCTGACATTGTGAACCATGTGAGCTGTGGGAATTGTAGTGGGGAAGCAGTTGTGTGTGTGCCTGATGTGGAGGTCTCTGCTGCTTAGGCAGAGTTCATTTATAGCATCTGAGTATGTGTATGTGTGATAATGTGGTTTGAGTGCTGTCGCCAGAGGATATGTGAGACTGATATGTGGTGTGTGTGGTTATCTTCACCACCTAATAGAGTATGCCAGTCATGGGTTGAGAGAGTTCAGCACCCTGTATATCTCTATAGGTGCATCTCACACATATATCTGGGTTTGTTGTGAGGAGGAGTGTCTTGTCTGTGTACATGAGGCAGACGTGACATTGTGTCTACATCACAATATTCACCAGCTGGACTGGAGAGTGCACACAAAGCTGACCCCTGGACATGCCAGGATATCATCATGACATACTCTGTAGCCAGATGACAAAGGATCAGTAGGGTGTTAAGTGTGTAAAGGAGTATATCAGGGATTAGTGCTCTGGTTTGTTGGTGTTCTGTAAAGAGTAGATGAGAAGGATTACAGACTGAATCATGACACCTCCGACAGCTATGTCATATATAGCAATGTACACACATATATGTCATGAGTCAGGGCCAACTGTACCTGACTGACAATGCCAACATCCTGACAGACAGGCCCAGATATACATACCCACCTCCCACCGTTGATAGTCCATATCATCATACCAGGAGATATCACATGTAGAATGGATGAACAGCTACCCCCAATGCTAAAAGCATGGCATCAGGTGGACTACATTGATTACCAATATGTGTCATGCATAAACTACAGAACCAACAGATCCTGCACCTGAACAGTCAGCCCCCCCCCTACACAGGATGTGGAACCATTGAATGTGTTACAGCAGCATATGGCACTCCACACAAGTGTTGGTGCACAACACACCATGGGATGTACAGTCCAGTATGCCTATGAGGTATGATCTGCAAGCCATGGAGTCCATCATGGTTGAAGTCATAAACCAAGCTATTGGAAGCTGACATACACACAACCCTACTAACCGTGGGATGTTCATGTGCGGATCATGGTTCCCAAACATGCTAGACTGTTTGCAAGGCAGCCACACAGGACATACATCACTGAACAAAACTACACATGTCTCACATACACTTTGAATAGCCCTTTATCAACATCCCAGACACATGTAGTAGCCACAAAACCAACAAGCTGTGCATAAATATGTGTTGACATATGAAGGAATGTCGATGTGTCTACAGATGGATCACACAAGGTAAGGATTATGAGTTCCTGTTCCAGCTGTTGACACCTGGCGACCAACATGGACCATTCCTGGAATGGCATAAAACAAAGTTTATGCACATTACCATGTCCAGTCTGATGATGTCAGCCCCCTAGAAATACAGACGGAGAAGGGAAACCACCCACTAAATCAAATAGTGTGCCATGCTAAAGCATCTCTCTCTCTTTCTCTAGTATCATAACCTAGTTAACTCATTCCCTCTGGTACAGCTCTTTTGAGTGTGTGCCTTTAACTCTTAGTGGGCATGGCTTAAAAAAAAAAAAAAAAATATAACACTACACACAGTTCTAGAAAACTAATTGAGGTGGTCAATAAATATCAATACAGTTGTTGCCATCACATATGCTCAAAAACAAAATATCCCTACCTTGTAAATAACATGGTGGAATTATTATTAATATAATATGAATCAAAAAATCATGATGCTTAGAGGAGCAGTAGGCGTTAACTGCAGGAGACGCCAGGAGGAGCATTCGGCTGTAATGAGTTAAGTAGGGGTTTTAGTCCTGCAAACGCTGACTTTGTGTTTGTGTGTGGGGAGTGTGTATATGTGTGTACAATTCTCTATGAAAAGAGTGGCCTTTTTGAAGACTGGGAAAACACACTGCAGATGTACATTCCTCTTTGGAAAGACTGATGATGTCAGCACCCTAGAAATACAGACAGAGAAGGAAAGCCACCCAGTCAAGCAAGTACTGTGCCGCGCTAATGTGTGTCTCTTTCTAGTATCATAACCTAGTTAGATATGGGTTTGAATCCTGCAACTGCTGTTTGTGTGTGGGTGTGTGTATTTGTATGCAATTCTCTATGAAAGGAGTTTCCTTTTTGAAGACTGGGAAAACACACTACAGATGTACATTCCTCTTTGGAAAGATTGATGATGTCAGCACCCTAGAAATACAGACGGAGAAGGGAAACCAGCCAGTAAAGCAAATAGTGTGTCGTGCTAATGCATCTCTCTCTAGTATCATAACCTAGTTAGGTAGGGGTTTGTTTGTGCCTGGGGTGTGTGTGTATGTGTGTGCAATTCTCTATAAAAGGAGTGGCCTTTTTGAAGACTGGGAAAACACACTACAGATGTACATTCCTCTTTGGAAAGACTGATGATGTCAGCACCCTAGAAATACAGACAGAGTAGGAAAGCTGCCCAATAAAGCAAATAGCATGCTGTATTAATGCATTTTTCTCTAATATCATTACCTGGTTAGGTAGGGGTTTGAATCCTGTAAATGCTGTTTGTGTTTGGGAATTGTGTGCAATTCTCTATGAAAGGAGTGGCCTTTTTGAAGACTGGGAAAACACACTACAGATGTACATTCCTCTTTGGAAAGACTGATGATGTCAGCACCCTAGAAATACAGGCGGAGAAGGGAACCACACAGTTCAGCAAATACTGTGCCTTGCTAATGAGTATTTCTCTAATGTCATAACCTAGTTAGTTAGGGGTTTGAATCGTGGAAATGCTGACTGTGTGTTTGTGTGTGGGGGGTGTGTGTATGTATGTATGTGCAATTCTTTATGAAAGGAGTGGCCTTTTTGAAGACTGGAAAAACACACTACAGATGTACATTCCTCTTTGGAAAGACTGATTATGTCAGCACCCTAGAAATACAGACAGAGAAAGAAAACCACCCAGTAAAGCAAATAGGGCATCGTGCTAATGTGCCTTTCTTTAATATCATGACCTAGTTAGATAGGGGTTTGAATCCTGCAAACACTGACTGGGTATGTGTGCAATTCTCTATGAATGGAGTTGCCTTTTGAAGACTGGGAAAACACACTACAGATGTACATTCCTCTTTGGAAAGACTGATGATGTTAGCACCCTAGAAATACAGACGGAGAAGGGAAACCACCCAGTAAAGCAAATAGCACGCCATGCTAATGCATCTCTTTCTAGTATCATAACCTACTTAAGTAGGGGTTTGAATCCTGCAAATGCTGATTGGGTGTGTCTATGTGTGTGTGCAATTCTCCATGAAAGGAGTGGCCTTTTTGAAGACTGGGAAAAGCGCTGCGCTAATGCATCTCTCTCTAGTATCATAAAATAGTTAGGTAGGGGTTTGAATCCTCAAGTGCTGATTGTGTGTGTGTCACTCTTGGTCAATGCAGTGTGGGTCTTGCTTTTACTATGTTATGGCATATTATGATTACAACAGTAAGTGCATTGCACACATCAGGTATATGCGTTGCAAATATATATGTGTACATGTTCCCTTAATCAGTACGTAGGTGTGAAGCCTGCATTCTACATGACTACATTTGTTGCCATTGACAGGTTGTGCCGCAGTATCTCAGAGGGAATGGATTGTAGGCCACTGCATGCATTACCAGATGTGGATGAACACATCCCTAGTGTGTTTGCATGTACCGAAGGGGGCTATATGCCAAACAGGTGTGGTCACAGGAATGGGTGGCAGTAATTACCACTGGTTAGTGTTATAGTGTAGCACCGGAAGGATACAACTGTTACTGAGTTCCCTATGACTGTGTGTCATTTGTCAGGACAACATCCAATGATTGCTTATAGTCATGCTGTTGAGGTTATGTATACTACCAGACCACAAATCATTGACAGATACTAACAGTATCACCCACAGCATGGTGTCTACCCATGTCATACACACATGTCTACCCATGTTAGTACATAACTGTAGTAGAATGCATACTGGCCATTGAAAGATACTGTGACATGTTCACTATGTGTACAACAGGGTATGCCACATGTCCCATGTGTCTACTATGCACGTACATACAGACAGTGAGCACCCACCATGTTCACAGATATACACTTGCTAATCTGTACTGCACACATCACACACATACTGTCCACTCACTAACACATGCTGGCAACACTTTACACGTAAGCCAAGTGGCACATGGGTGGACAATACATAGTCAGACCTAACAGTGGTGTAAACAATGCTACATTGATAATCAGAGCTTTGATGAATAGTGTCTGCTGAGATATACCTACAAGGTTGTCATTACACTTTCCTGTTGACAACTTGCTAATATTGCTACATTGCTATAGTGTCACCCTGTGCATCAGCACCATGTTAGCCTGTTCCTCCATCAATGTTATAGATGACAGGAGGTGACACAGGTATCATCATATGCACAGGGCATTTTGTTGTTTGCCAGAGCCTGACATTGACCAATCCAATCAACATATCTGCGTGTGTGTGTGTGTGTGTGTGTGTGTGTGTGTGTGTGTGTGTGTGTGTGTGTGTGTGTGTGTGTGATGGACAATAGTACAGCATGAGCCAATGTTGATGTAATGTGTGTGTGTATGTGTGAGCCCTAGTTGTTTGGTTAATGTGTGTGTGTCTGCATGCACACAGCTCCACCATGTGGCTGCCATGTACAGTATTTTGTGGGACAGCCACAGACTGGACCTGCTAGGCTTTACAGATTACTGTCTATGGCCACGGACACAGTACCTGTGCCTGACAGGGGTGCTATGGACAGTATTGGGTACCAACCCTGACTGGGTACTGTCTTCAGAGGCAGAGGTGGGATGACTGGATGCATGTCCCTGCTGGGAATGGCCAGAGCCACGTGCACATGGTCTACTGGGAAGTCAATGGACAGGCCAGCCCCAGCATTGTTGGGGCCGGTACTGCCACTACGGGAGCAGCTGTGACCCAGGGGCCGTCTGCAACCACTGCCAGCTGTTGCTGTTGCTGGCATGCATCTGTGTTGACGTCACAACCGTCCTGCATGGTCCTGGCTCATGGGTGACATATTGTGGAGGGCATCTCTTGTCTCCCCCCAACGTCTACCAATGACCTTGGTGTAAGTCCTAATGGCACCGGCAATGTCACAGATGCTGTCATTGATAGCGGGGTAATGTCCCCACTGCGCCCTAAGTCCCTGCTTGGTGTACCGTTCCATACGTGCCTGAGTCTGCATTACAGCCCGGAACATACTGGATGTCATGAGACCAGTGAGGGCATGCCTGACAGGGGCAATACAACCAGCGGTGCTCCCCTGATAACCCCTGGACCTCCGCCTATGTGGTACCATTCCAGGAATATGTCTATGGCTGCTGTGAGAGGATGCAAGTGCCATGGGTACCACACTCTCCTGGTCAGTGCCAACTGTATGCTGTCCCTCGCCTATGGCCATTGGTGGTGAGGGATGTATTGGCAGTATGAGTGTGCGCATAGATGGGGTTGAACGCTGTGTACTGTCGATTGGTGGACCAACAACAGACCCTGTCAAACCTCCCTGTGTCAATATACATGTCTCATCATCAGCACTATTCGTGGCAGTGGCTTCAGGTTCCCTGCTGCATTCGGCCAGCCCTAACTCAGCACCTGTGAGAAGAAGACAGGAAACACACTTTACGGTCTACACATGCACACATGCACACATGAACACATGCACACATGAACACATGCACACATGCACAGTAATACACTCCTCACTACAGCACATACACACACACACACCAGCAATCCAACACATACTCTATAGTGGGTGAAGGTGGGTGTCAGTATCACAAGGTAAACAGTCACCACACATGTGTCAGCATGCAGAATATGTGTTGCACAAGACCATACAGTGCTAGTGTGGATGCCCCAATGTAATGGCAGTATACATGGCTTTTTTGCAACTGTGTCGTTGTTCAGTGATTGGCTACACCCTGGAACACAATTTGTACATGGTCACAACCCAATTTGTGTCAAGTGACCTATACACCCACTAGCATTCCAGGACATATATGTGACACTTTGGATGGCAACTGCTGTGCATATTGTGTATACTGGCATATGTAAGCACACACAACATTCTATGCATATTGTGTATAGGTACATATATTTGCACACGCACAACATTGAGGTGCAAAGCAATGACTGCTATGAGTATAGCATGTTTTCATGTACTGCATATGATAAAGGTGTTCTGTTGTGTACAGCTGTAGCAACTATGCATATCTAAGGTGCAGTACAGTGCTGCCACACTTGTGTCTGCTGCACCGTGTAGTGTATGTGCTTGAGGCAGCTACTGACTTTAATGTTGTGATTAATGTCTCACAGCAAACATGGACAGCATGTATTATGTGTAGGTGTGTTACGTGTACATGCCTATACCTCACCTATGACATGTACATTTCATTACCATTATGAAAGTGTTAACACACTCACCAGCATGTACCATCTGCCCTGTTGTCACACCAGAGGGACCTACAAGAATATGACACAGTTTATCAGTGGCCACAACTGTGGCATTGCTGCTGTGAGTGAGTGCTAATCAACAGTGGAACAACAGTCAACAGTCACAGGTGTGGAGATACTATTCCAAATATCAGTATTGCACATGAGAGGCAGCACAACTGCTAAACACACAGTGCACATCTAACATAAGCATATTCTAACAATACAGGTAACAGTAGTCTACAGCTAGGGCATATTACCTGCACGCTCCATGTCATCCTGCTGGGTAGCTCCGGCCTCCATGATGACACATGCATGATGATGCTGCTGCTGTAGGCCAGGAGTCACCATGATTAGGAGCAGCTCCTCCACTCTGGTGAAGGGGGGATGTATGGGCACACCACCACCTGTGGCAAGCTGTTGCCTATGGATATCAGATGCACGCTGCCAGACATGTCTGATTTAATCACTGCAGTGATGGTGTACCTGCTCATATGTCCGGTTATGCATGCCTATGTCATTTACCCAGTGAACAAGATCTTACCACGGTGCAGTGCACTCATTCTGGTGCTGGCTGGCCCTGGAAAAAATCCATGCATAGTTTTGATACAGGCTGGCCTGTATGACTTCCTCCTCCTCAGCTGTATACACAGGATTGTGGTGACGAGCCATAACCCTGGTAGACAATTAAACAATATGTGTGAGCAAGTCATGTGGCACACTTAACATTATGAAGTACAGATATCCCTTAATTGCCAGATATAGCATCTGTCTGTCTATCAGAGGATACACACCTTCAATACCACTTATCAGTGCTCAGCCCACAACTGCCTGACAGTGGCTGCCGCACTCCATACTACAAACCAGTATACACCAGTACTTGACACACTGTATTGGATACAATGCACAACCTCAG